>NC_041049.1:3114785-3414785 GCF_900634775.1 Gouania willdenowi
TATATATATATATATATATATATATATATATATATATATATATATATATATATATAAAAAAAAATACAACCTGCATTTTCAATATAATAAAAAAGAAAATGCATTTCAATGTCCAAGTGCGCCATCTAATGTTAAACCCATGGTTTTGTTGTGTCTTTTTTTTTTTCATTTTCACTGTGTTTTCCCCTAAACGGCCTCCCTTAAAAAAATGAATAATTTAAAAAAACTTCCAAAAAAAATTATATTTATCCTTGCCATTGTTGTTCTGTTTATTTGTTTATTTATTTATTGTGGCTCCCTTTGTAAATACACTTATTGAATTTTTTTTTTTTTTTTTTTTGTATCTTGCACCACGGATCTTAATTTCATTGTACCTTGTATATAATGACACTAAAAACATTCTAATCTTTTCTAAAAATGTAAGTTTATACCTCTCAAATATTAATTTCTGCTCCTATTTATTTACATGTGTCTATAATCTTCTATCCATCCATTTTCCAACCTGTTTGCCCCTAATTTCAGTGCCATGGGGGTCTGCTGGTGCCTATCTCCAGCTGCCATCAGGCGTTAGACGGGGTACACCCCGGACAGGGCGCCAGTTCGTCCGTCGTATTTTTGTTTATTTATATCTGTGTATTTATAATTACAATATGTTCCTGATTTAATAATTAATTGAATAATTGTTCTGAATCACTTCTGAACAATATTTGTATACTAGTTTGTGTAGTTTTACTGTTTGAATTTTTTTTTTATTCACTAGATTTTGTTCTCATTAGATTACAACTTTAACTAATTTTTCTCCATCTGTAATAAAAAAAATATGTTCAAATCATTTTAATCAAAAGCTAAAAATGTTCTGAGTTCTTGCACAAATAAAGAGTTTATAAATTGTGTTTTTTTTTTTTTTGTAAATTCTGTTTCAATGATTTTAAAATGTTTATTAAAATTGACTGACACTGACGTGTTGGTACAGTTGTGTCCGTTTTTTATCTGATGAATTCAGTTGGAGGCTAAATAAATAATAAATACATAATATCAGCTATAGAATATCATAAGTGTAACATTATCAACAACGACTGTCAGCATTTACATTAATGTCCAAACTGAAATTCATACAAGAAATAACAAAGGATTTGTGTCTATTTCCATCTGTTGTGTGTTTTTCTTCCTTTCAGTCATTGTGGAGTCCTTTGTGTTTGTTCTTTTTGTGTAATTAGTGAGGATGCCAATACATCCTCACTATTGTATTCATTCCCCTTTATTATTCTTCTACGTCCGTATCCTCAAACACATCCCACAAATTTCAACTAAATTCAACAATTAAGATATCAAACTTTTCAGAAAATTCTGCACTTCTCTGCTGTGTTCCAGCTTTTTAAAAACTTTTCAACTTTTTGAGTTATTTCTCGTGGAACTTTTTGCTCTCTTCCACTTACATTGAAAGTTCCAACTTTTTTCCTCCTTATTGGAACTTTTAAGCCCTCATCGTCAGCCATTTTGTAACTGATCCAAACCATTCAATCTTTAACATGTTCAGCTACTACAACCAACCCATTACGACTTATTTCAACTTTTTCAACCTATTTCAACTTTTTTTAACCTATTTCAACTTTTTCAACCTATTTCAATTTTTTCAAAATTTTTCAACTTTTTCAACCTATTTCAATTTTTTCAAAATTTTTCAACGTTTTCAACCAATTTCCACCATTCAAACTTTGAAATGTTTAGAAAATTCAGCTCTTCATCACCAATACTTTTGTGTGTAGTTTGCAGGTTCTCATTTCACACTTACAAACTAAATTGTTTACTGCTCTGCCATTTTTTATGGATTTCCACCATTCAAACTTTGACATGTTTAGCTGTTTGATCACTTTCAGCTCAAACTAGGAATTTACATATACTACTGTATGAACTGGACTTCTAACTGGTTTGAATGGTTTTTCCTCTCCATACTAGTAATGTAACATATACTACTGTGTAAACTGGACTTCTAACTGGTTTGAATGGTTTTTCCCTCTAAACTGGGAATGTAACATATACTACTGTGTAAATTGGACTTCTAACTGGTTTAACTGGGTTTTCCTTCCATACTGGGATTTTAACACATAATACTGGTATAAACTGGACTTCTAACTGGTTTTAGCGATTATTGCTAAGTTATTACAATGTTAACGCTATTGCTAGGTTAATAATATGCTAATGCAGTGCGATGCGGGCCAGCACATGCATCCTCACTTGCATTTTCTTCAGGAAATGCAAATATTCTAGTTTCTGTTGTTGTTCGTACTCTTAGCGTCAATTTGACTATTTTTGTTATTTATGTTTTTTTAATCATTTCATAATTGTCATTTTGTGTGTGTGTTAATTTTTGTCAGCAGAAAAAATATACAAGAGAGCAAATTAAATCTCTGTACAATAATGTGGTTTATGAGAAAAAAACATGGAAATACAACATTTAGAAACTCACTGTAATGGATTATCTAATCCAGGATAACAGCCCCCAAGAAGAATCTGTTGAAATACAACAAATAACAACAACAACTGTTTTCCTTCATTATTGATCACAATCTGATTGATCGGGGAGAAAAAACTGAAGCTGATGAATAAACAGGAACATTTTTTTACAGGTGTGTGTGTGTGTGTGTGTACAAAATCATTTCAGTTTACAGAGTTCAGCATTATCTCCATTATAATGAACAATAAATCCAGCGTGTAGAGGTTCAGTGAAGGTGGTGATGACTCTGTGGAGGAGAGTCATTGTTTCAGAGACGCTGTAGAAGGACAGAATACCTGCTGTGTGATCCACGTACACTCCTATTCTGGAGGACTGAGGATCTGACACTGGAGACTCTATGCTGTTGTGATAAAATGTGTAACTGTTTGGAGAACAGAATAACATCCATGATTTGTTATTAAATCCAAATCCACATTCCTTCCCTCTCCCTGCTCTGCTGATACTCTTGTATGCGACTGATACGCCAACTCCTCCCCCTCCCACCGCCACTTCCCAGTAACAACGACCAGTCAGACTCTCTGTGCTCATGACCTGCCACCAATCAGTGAACCTGTCTGGATGACGAAATTGATACAGATCTACTAACATTCTCGTTACTTTTCTGTTTCCTTCCGATAATCTGAGACGTTTGTTAGCTGTCTTTGGATCCAGAGTGATTTCCTGTGAATACTCTAAAAATTCAGCTCTGCTCCTCGGCTCTGGTGGTAAAACATCTACTCTCTCCACATTGTGACAGACTTTGGTCCAGTTCTCCATCAGGGCTTTGTGGAGATGTTCTCTGAGCTCTGACACAGCTGCTCTCACCTCCTCAAAGCAGCTTCCAGGACCTCTGTGGATGATGGAGGAGTGTGTGGACACACTGAGCACTGACAGGGAGCTGTAGCTGAGGACAAACTGGATGTGATCCTCAGTGTGGGAGAGCTGCTGCAGCTCAGCGTCTCTCTTCTTCAGCTCACTGATCTCCTGCTTCAGCTTCTCCCGAAGCGCTTGGACTGCACTCACTTCAGTCTGCTGCTTGGATCTGACCTCCTTCTCCAGCTCAGAGCTTCTTTGGTGGAGGAGACGGATCAGCTCAGTGAACATCTCCTCGCTGTGCTCCACTGTCTGATCAGCAGAGAGGTTGATGGTCTTCTCTTTCTCTTTTAGCAGCTCCACATCTTTCTCTCTGTCCCGGATGTTCTTGTGGATGTCAGCTAGACTCTCCTGCAGCTCTCTCTGTTTCTCAGTCCTTTCTGCTGCAGCTGAAACTATGTTGTGGTCTTTATGTTCCTCCGTGGAGCAAAGAATACAGATACACTGCTGATCAGTGCGGCAAAACATCTTTATCACCTCATCATGGCAAGAGCAGATTGTGTCCTGGATCTTCTTGGAGGGATCCACCAGTTTGTGTCTCTTTAATGCAGCAGATTCATGATGAGGCTGAAGGTGTTTTTCACAATAAGAGGCCACACAGTTCAAACAGGACTTGAAGGCTTTCAGTTTCCTCCCAGTGCAGAAATCACAGGCCACATCTTCAGCTGCAGCAAATCTTTGATCATCAGGATCATCTTGAAGTCTGTTCTTCTTCAGCTCCTCCACTAACTCTGCTAACATGGTGCTTTTCCTCAGGACAGGCCTCTGTCTGAATGTCTCTCTACACTGAGGACAACTGTAGGTCTTCTTCTCCTCTTCTGCATCCCAGTGGTTGCTGATACAGGTTCTGCAGTAGCTGTGTCCACAGGAAGTGGTCACCGGCTCCTTCAGGAGGTCCAGACAGATGGCACAGGAGAAGGTTTCTGTCTGTAGCTCAGCTCCTTGCTGCTCCATTTCAGCAGTCTGTCACTGTCACTCTCTGAAACCAGTCTGAGTGCAGTTATTTTACAGCATGTGTCAGCGCTCAGCACTTCCTGGTTACACACACATACACACACTGTAGGTATGAGAGAGGAACAAAGAGCTGTGGGCTCAGAGCCAAGGAATCCAGGAGGTGAACTGGTTCGACAGATACTCAGAGTTTAACGTCAAGAATCACTGAATACTTTCTGCAAAGGTTTGGCGTTGAGGGGAATATTTTATAGTTGGATTCACCTTTTTTACTCCAACCAACAAGACAAAAAAACAAAAAAAAACAATGGCCTTGTATAAAGTAATTAAGGTATGAGACGAGACTGTTCTTTATCTCCTTTTTGGTTCACTTTTGCCATTGAGCCACTGGACGTGACTATTAGCAATCTCAATAACAGCTTCCATTAAGTTTATGTTAAAGCTGCTGGACACGATCATGTTATAATCAGCCTTTTCACACTCTGGAACTGCACATGCGCGACCTGGGGGTTCCCAAGTCGAGAGGGATATAAACAGGCTTGTTCACTCTGTTGATATATCCAACCTAACAGAGTATGTAATTTTATTCCAGAGATTTTAGTGTTTTAATAGTGTTTATATTATTAATATTACACACATTCAGACTCAGTGGGACCAGGGTTTTCCGCTGACGCCACTTTCGGCCGATCCGAGCACTTATATAAATCAATGGGAGCAGCTCAGCAGCAGTCCTCTCACTTCTACACAGGTGACCCGTGGTGGACGAAAACACAGACTACCTGGATCTCCAGCGGGCGGGATTCGGCCTTTACCCGGGAATGATGCACATATTGGTGCACTTTTCTGAACCGATGTTAGAAACAGTATCAAAGCGACAGATCTGCTTCCACACTCCTTCTCCCAAGCTTTTAACTTATGATTGCTCTGTATTTACCTATAATGTTGTTCATTTATTTTTGTGACTTGAGTAGTTGTTTTTACAACTGTAAAGTGTCTTTGAGTTTTTGAAAAGTGCTTATAAATAAAATGTATTATTATTATTGATGGTAAAGCAAGATTTCTGAGTGTGAAAAGCACAGTATGAGTTCTCACTTTGAAAAGATACATTTACAAGGAACACCATCCACTAACCAGGTCCATGATTATTTTTTATTAAGCTATTATTTTAATTAAATTTACAAATCTGAAGGAAGTGCACAAAGATGGACACTAAACAGGCTGATAAGTGAAACAGCACTGTTTAGCTGATTGGTCACCGTTTGAAAAGTCAGGAAAAATTTCAATTTTTAGCTCGTGTGCAGCATTAGCTTTAGCAGCTAACTCGGCCTTTCTACCTTGGAGACCGATACGTTCAAAAAATCTTTCAAGTAATCAATGCTCTAACAGGAAAAAAACTAGATCTCCATCAGACTCACTGCCTACACCGTCAGCCAAGGCAAGTTTATACCTCTTGACCTTTGACCTCAAGCGCGAGAACTGAATGAGAGCTAGATTTCCCAACGTGAAAAGGATTATAAGATAAAGACAGCGTAGGGCTTATTTTTGTTCTAGTTTTTCTCCTGTGATATCGCCTCAATGTCTGACCTACGAAAAGCTTCATAGCGTGCGACCCAAAGCAGCACCACCTGGCTTGTCTGTTTACCTATTTGAACGTTTCTTAAACCATACTGGCAGAACTGTTTTGTCCATACTGCCCAGAAAAGGCACCATCTCTCCGGACAACCCGACGCAGACGAGGATGCACCGTTTTCACATTGTTGACATGCTATCATGCTAGTTAGCCGCCTTCAAAGCAGCGACTCCACTGTCGCCGCCAACTGTCCCTGGAATAAATCCAGCTACTATTGTGTAAACGGAGAATCATAAATGTAGCACCTGCACACCACTCTATATGAAGCCCTTCTTGAGAATGGAGGGGTGCTAGGGTTCAGTTAAATTTGTAAAGATAGATACCACAAAAGTGTACCTCAAAAGTGTATGATCCCACCAATATACACAACTAATTCACTATATAATCCTAATCAATAACACTGAGATCCAGAGATGAAATATGTTTAAACAACTTTATATGAACTATATTTTAAGATGGATGAATAACAGTATACAAAGACACACACAATGGAATCCAACACGTAAAATCGTTAACCAGCAGTGGCCTCCTCCTCGTCCGCGGCTCTCTTCACCTGGTCCTGCACGGTACGACCCGTCCTCCGCTCTCCACGCTGAAGTCTGTCAAACTCGTCAAAACTCCTGCAAGCCTTCACTTAGCTTCACTCCGTCCCTACGTCTGTGTTTCTCCGGTCAGCAACACACCTCGCATCAAGTGATTTTTGATTGAATGAATGTCTTAGCAGCAGACTCAATGTCTATAGAAATACACTATTACATACAAAAATAATCATAAGCACAGTTCAAATGAACATTAAATTAGACAAGGCATTTGTTTCATTTACTATGTACTAGTACAGTGCCAGTCGGAAGTATACATTAACGTGGGAGCATAAGGGGTATAATTGCGGGTGCAAAATGTGGGTGCAATGTTCCTGGTTTAATTCTATGGGACATGTGCATGATAAATGTGTTTGTTGTTTGTTTTTTTTACTCACTTTTATATTTTTTTTGTTTGGTGTATTTTTCTGTAATGTATGTTTTTTGGAGTCATGTGTATTTTTGTATCTTTCTGTTGTGTTTTTGTGCATTTTTTGTACATTTATTGTTTTTGTTGCCATTGTAGTGTGATTCAGGAGTCATTTTTGTACACACTAAGAGAAGTACCACGAAAAATAAACGTTTTGCAACACAAAAGTCGCAATTCTCTCTAAATGGGTCTGTGTGATCCGCATCAGCCGTGTGTGTGTGCGTGCGTGCGTGCGTGTGTCTTTACATTGTAGCTGCTAGCATCCTTTCTTAGCACATAGAATAATATAAGAACACTTACCCTTGCGCAGAACAAACAATAATCAAAGTAGAGCCGTGTTGTGGGCCCACAAAAATGTTACATTCGTCTGTCTGAATAACCAGATAGTTTGTGATAAGGTCGACTAACGTCCGTCAGCACAGCCACAACTCACAGTCATGAGACGACGGAGGAAGTGAAGTCCGTGACCGGAGATTTAAAGGAAGTTTGGAATCACGGGAATAATATTGAATAATCATGAAATATTAACTTTAATGACTTTTAGCGGTACAAAAACGTTATTAATATTGACCTTTTTTTTTTTTTTAACCCAAACAACCTGCGACATGGTGGCGTCATGAACCCGGAACCGGAAGTAGCGCGCTGTTACCGAGGGAGCCGTAATTATAAAATTAATGTTTTCACCAAATTACTCCAAAATAACAGATGCACACACTCGGGGTATTTGGAACGTGGATGAATAGCAGTTGATTCACAGTTCATCTGTTTTGCCAAGACGGATGCCGGAAGTCGTCTCTCAACAGATGGTGCGCTAGCGCCCCTTCACACCCTGTGGTCAAAAGATGAATAGGTTTCATTTCGGGGCCGTCCAGAAGTGAAATAAAATTCAAATAAACATTTTGAAATGACCAAATTACTCCAAAATAACAGATACACACACTCGGGGTATTTGGAACCCGTCGACCGAGTTTCAGGTCGAACTCGCACTGTGTCGGGGAGATATTTGCTCCACACACACACACACACACAGACCTCCCTTGCTTTTATAAGTAGATTTATGCTGATATAACCTACAAGTGCAAGTCAGCTACTAGCAGTGTCCATAACACTGCTAGTAGCTGAATAAGAGTTTTAATTAATTTAAGTTCATGTCTAGCACAGACAAAAATCATATCACGATTTATTCTTTGTAAAATCACGATCACAATTTTTTTTCATTTAAATCAGTTAGACTATTTTAAAGTTATTTACTTATAAAACAAACCAATTCACCAACTTAAACTCATCGCCCTAAATGGAAAAAACTAATAAAAGATAATTTAAGACAAGGTATTTTTCAAATATTTTTTAAAATTGTATGTAAGCAATTTATCAAACTGGTTCCAAGTACAATTAACATCAAACAAAAGGGCTGATATGTTCTTTTAGTCACACACAGTCTTTTTACTTTGTTTAACTAAAGTGGTGTAGCATTAGCATTAGCAACACTTGCTACATAACAAGGCAGCATATCAATCTAGTGATTTCCATTTGCTTTTTAGGTAACACATTCATATTCATAAAATCCTACTTTAAGCAGTGTTTGAACACCTCATTTCACACAGTTTAGACAATCATATCCTTTACAGGATAAAACGTTACTGCTTTGGTTACATTAGGCCTGGGTGATATGGACCTATATTCATATCTCTATATTTTTTCCTGAAAATGGCAATAGGCGATATCAACCAAAAACAATAATGGGTCAAAGTCAGTGGACCCACAAAGACCCTTTTATTAATCACTAGCAGCACAATAACAACATTTTGGGTCACTTTTGACTTTTTTCTTCATTACTAACACAGAGGAAGCAGCTCAGCTAACTCTGTGTGAGTGAGAGAGAGACACACACACAAATTGTTAGTTTTTGAGATGAGTAAACAAACGCTATAACACACCAATATAAACAGTGAACAAAATTGGGTAGTTACATACCATCTCAGACGGCATCTGTCCTCTAGAAACTTTCTTTCTGAAAGCATGTCGACGAGTCGGTGCATATTGTGTGAGGTGTCGTTAGAGACTGCTCGTCAAGACCCACCTTACGTTGCTTCTGATTGGTTTATTATTGTGTGATGCCTGCCGTGGTTGTTAGATTTAGGCACAAGGAGACATGGATTGGTCTGGGATTGGTTATCTCCGTCAGTCAATCAGAGTTACCCGAGCTACGGCAAGCCGCGAGGACCAAAGTTCATTATCACGTAAAAATAAAATAAAGTATTGAATGGAGAAATATAAGTGTGAGAAATGTCAAGTGTGGCGTGTGGTGTGAGAATGGGTGAAATTACGGGGCTGCTACGCTGAAAGGGTGAGGCTTGGCAGCTCTGATTAGCATAACATTAGCATAGTCTTAGCATTAACCGAGCAATAGTATTAACCTAGAAATTAGCATTGATCTAGCATTAGCACTAACCTAGCATTATCATCAATTTAGAATTAGCATTTGCCTCGCAATAGCACTAACCTACCATTAGCATCAAACTAGCATTAACACTGACCTAGCATTAGCATTAGCATCAGCCTTGCATTAGCATCAACCTATCATTAGCATTAACCTAGCAATATTATTAACCTAGCATTAGCATTGATCTAGCAATAGCACCACTAGATTTGTTTTTATTAGATTACATTTTTTTGTAATCATTTTATTCAAAAGCTAAAAATGTTTGAGTACTTTGACAAATAAAGTGTTTATAATTTATTTTTATTTTTTTATTTTTTGTAAATTCTGTTTCAGTGATTTTACCCTGGCTGACAGTAACATCTTGGTACAGTTTTGTCTGTTTTTCCTTCAAAATTTTTTTTAATTAAAATTCAAACTTGTATTTGAAGTGATGAATTCAGTTTGAGGCTAAATAAATAATATCAGCTATATAATAACATCCAAGGGTCACATTTTCAACAACTTTGTTAATTAATGACCAAACTGAACATCATACAAGAAAAAACAAAGAGTTTGTGTCTATTTCCATCTGTTGTGTGTTTTTCTACTTTTCAGTGACTAGTACAGTACCCGTCGGAAGTATGTATTCATATAGTGGGAGCTTAAGTAGAGTTAATTATGACCAAATGAGTATGAGTATGTGTTTGAAGGTTGATTTCTGTTGTCATTTTACAGTATGTATTTTTTTTGTATAAATATTTAGCTTTGAGTATTTTGAGTCATTTTCATATTTTTGTGGTTGTTTGGTGTATTTTTCTGTAATGTGTGTTTTTTGGAGTCATTTTGAATATTTTTGTGCATTTCTGTTGTCATTCTGTGTACGGTTTGTATAAATATTGTTTAGTTTTTTGTTTTACGTCATTATGTGTATTTTTGTATATCTTTCAGTTGTGTTTTTGTGCATTTTATGTATAATTATTGTTTTTTGTTGCCATTTTAGTGTGATTCTGGAAACATTTGTGTATTTTTGTATATTTTTTAGTGAAGTTTTGTGCATTTCTGTTGTCATTTTGTGTATTTTTTGTATAAATATTTAGTTTTGAGTATTTTAAAATGTTGTTGTTGTTTTGTGTATGTGTGTGTATGTGAGACTCGCTACTCTGTGGCTCACACACGCATGCGCTTTCGCCGGCTGCTCAGACGCCCCTCTCCCATCTCTGGTCTAAACTATCTTCCTCTCTCACTCGTGTGTTTGCAGTCCGTGGCTGTGTCCAAAATGGGGCACTATGCACTATTCTCACTCATATTCAGTGCGTAGTGGTCCCAATTCGCTGGTCTGCACAGATTATGGCCGCCAGAAATACCCGGATGTACACTAGACTTGTAGTGCGTAGTGCGCCATTTCGGACACAGCCCGTGTCTGCTTGGCTGTGCGTGCAGCGATTGGCTCTGGTCGCACTCGGTGAGGAGCTGTGCAGTGAAATAAATATAGATGGTGCGCTAGCACCCCCTCACACACTGAGGTCAAAAGCTGAATAGGTTTCACTTCTGTGCCCTGAAGTGAAATAAAATTAAAATGAACATTTGAAAATGACCAAATTACACCAAAATAACGGATGCATAAATTTGGGGCATTTGGAAGCCGTCAACAAAGTTTTAGGTTGAACAGGCACCGCGATGGGGAGATATTTGCTACACACACACGCACACACACAGACCTTCCTTGCTTTTATTAGTAGACTAGTACAGTGCCCGTCGGAAGTATGTATCCATATAGTGGGAGCTTAAGTAAAGTTGGTTTCACTTCTGGGTGAACTTCAATGTGCCGTCAAGCCAAAATTAAATTAAAAAAAAACATTTGGAAATGACCAAATTACTCCAAATTAACGGATTCACACACTCCGGGTATTTGGAAGCAGTTTATAAGTTTTAGGTTCAACAAACACCGAGTCGGGGAGAAATTCACTCCACACACACGCACGCCCGCAGATCTCCTATGCTTTCATAGATAGATTGTCAAGTTCTTTGTTTTTGTCTAACTTTCGTTGTCGTTTGTACTCTCAGTGTCATTTTGTCTATTTTCATGTATGTTCATTTTAATATTTTTGTTTGACAGTAGCTAAAAATTTACAAAAAAGCAAAATAAATCTCAGTGCAATAATGTAGCTTATTAGAAAAAATAATAATTACATGAACATGAAACATGGCAATACAACATTTAGAAGCTCACTGTAATGGATTAACTAATCTAGGATAACAGATTATACTGGATATATCCCGTATCTAGGTTTTGTGAAATACCCCCAAGAAGAATCTGTTGAAGTACAACAACAACAACAACAACAACAACAAGCATTTTCCTTCATGATTGATCACAATTTGATTGTTTGGGAAAAAAACTGAAGCTGATGAATAAACAAAAACATATTTTACAGGTGCACGAGTGTGTGCGTGCATGTAAATACAGTCATTTCAATTACAGTTTGCAGAGTTCAGCACTACCTCCATAAACATAAATTCCAGCGTGTAGAGGTTCAGTGAAAGTCGTGTAGAGTCTGTAGAGGAGAGTCATTGTTTCAGAGACGCTGTAGAAGGACAGAATACCTGCTGTGTGATCCACGTACACTCCTATTCTGGAGGACTGAGGACCTGGGACTGGAGACTCTATGTTGTTGTGAATAAATGTGTAACTGTTTGAAGAACAGAATAACATCCATGATTTGTCATTAGCTCCAAAAAAACATTCCTCCCCTGCCCCTGCTCTGCTGATACTCTTGTATGCGACTGATACATAAACTCCTCTCCCTCTCACCTCCACCTCCCAGTAACAACGACCAGTCAGACTCTCTCTGCTCAGGACCTGAGGCCATTCAGTGAACCTGTCTGGATGATCAGGATGATGCTGATCTTTAAAAAGCATTGTTACTTTTCTGTTTCCTTTTGATAATCTGATCCATCTATGAGCTGTGTTTGGATCCAGAGTGATTTCCTGTGAATACTCTAATAATCCAGCTCTGCTCGTCGGCTCTGATGGTAGATCATCCACTCTCTCCAAAGTGTGACAGACTTTGGTCCAGTCCTCTATCAGAACTTTGTTGAGATGTTCTCTGAGCTCTAACACAGCTGCTGTCACCTCCTCAAAGCAGCTCTCAGGACCTCTGTGGATGATGGAGGAGTGTGTGGACACACTGAACGCTGACAGGGAGCTGTAGCTGAGGACAAACTGGATGTGATCCTCAGTGTGGGAGAGCTGCTGCAGCTCAGCGTCTCTCTTCTTCAGCTCACTGATCTCCTGCTCCAGCTTCTCCTGAAGCGCTCGGACTGCACTCACTTCAGTCTGCTGCTTGGATCGGACCTCCTTCTCCAGCTCAGAACTTCTTATGTGGAGGAGAAAGATCAGCTCACTGAAGATCTGCTCGCTGTGCTCCACTGTCTGATCAGCAGAGAGGTTGATGGTCTTCTCCTGCTCTTTAAGCAGCTCCACATCTTTCTCTCTGTCCTGGATGTTCTTGTAGATGTCAGCTCGACTCTCCTGCAGCTCTCTCTGTTTCTCAGTCCTTTCTGTTGCAGCTGAAACTGTGTTGTGGTCTTTATGTTCCTCCATGGAGCAGAGAATACAGATACACTGCTGATCAGTGCGGCAGAACATCTTCATCACCTCATCATGACGAGAGCAGATCATCTCCTGGATCTTCTTGGAAGGATCCACCAGTTTGTGTCTCTTGAATGCAGCAGATTCATGATGAGGCTGAAGGTGTTTTTCACAATAAGAGGCCACACAGTTCAAACAGGATTTGAAGGCTTTCAGTTTCCTCCCAGTGCAGGAATCACAGGCCACGTCTTCAGCTGCAGCAAATTTTTGAACATCAGAATCATCTTGAAGTCTGTTCTTCCTCAGCTCCTCCACTAACTCTGCTAAGGTGGTGTTTTTCTTTAGAACTGGCCTCCTCATGAATGTCTCTCTGCACTGAGGACAGGTGTAGATGCGCTTCTTCTTCTCTTCATCCCAGTGTTTGTTGATACACGTCCCACAGTAGCTGTGTCCACAGGAAGTGGTCACCGGCTCTTTCAGGAATTCCAGACAGATGGAACAAGACAAGGTTCCTTTCTGTAGCTCAGCTCCTTGCTGCTCCATTTCAGCAGTCTGTCACTGTCACTCCCTGAAAAGAGTCTAAGTGCAGAGTTACTTTACAGCGTGTATCAGTGCTCAGCACTTCCTGGTTACACCCACGCAGACACTGCCTGTCTGAGCGAGGAACAAAGAGCTAGAATCCAGGAGGTGAACTGGTTTGACAGATACTCAGAGTTTAATGTCAAGAATCATTGAATACTTTCACCTTTTTTACTCCAACCAACAAGACAAAAAAATAAACCAATGGCCTTGTATAAAAGATTGTTAAAATCAACTTAGGCATGAGACAAGGCTGTTCTTTATTTATTTTGTGGTACACTTTAGATATGACTATTAGCAATCTCAACAACAGGGATAACAATCAGAGATTCATAACATCATATTGGTTTTAACACAGAAAATGTATTATCGTTTGTTCAAACATAAAAAAAAAAAAAAAAAACGTCCAAACAAACTAACCTGATCCAAAAGGCCCTTTTGGTCTTTTTTTCCCCCAGAGTTATAAAATTATAAATAACAAGTCTGTTATGAATTCTGGATCTGAAAGGGAAGAAAAGTTTTCTGAAGGTCATCTACAATCATCAAACGAAGACATCTTGAGGACATTTGCTACATGTTTGATCAGCTGGCACACAGCCAATGGATCCTGATGATGCAGCAGAGGTGAAGATGGATGTGGACAGACAAAAAATGTTGATTGGTCGGTCAATTTACTCCCATTAATTTTACATTAAGGGCTTCTTTTTGTTTTAGTTTTTTCTTTGTGATATCGCTCAATGTCTGACCTATGGGGCACTTCACAGCGTGCGACCCAAAGCAGCACCACCTGGCTTGTCTGTTTACCTATTTTAACGTTTCTTAAACCGTATCGGCAGAACTGTTTTGTCCATACAGCCCAGAAAAGGCACCATCTCTCCGGACAACCCAACACAGACGAGGACGAACTGTTTCCCTCCATTCACATCACATTGTTGACATGCTCTCATGCTAGTTACTGTAGCTGCCTTCAAAGCAGCGACTCCACTGTCACCGCCTACTGTCCCTGGAATAAAGTCCAGCTGCTGTTGTGTAGATGGAGAGTCATAAAGTACTTTGGACGTGTAAGTGGGGTTTTCCTTTAGCTTGTAGCTGCTTTAGCTCAGACATAGTTCACATTTAATTACAATGTGCTCACCTTTGTCCTGTTCAAGAGAGAGAATGTAGGAACTGGTTTTGGAGGGTGTGGCCATGACAACACATTGTACAGCGTAAACAAACACGCACAATGTGTGAAAAAAAAAACAGGAAATAAGACATGGAACTGCGTTACAGACAAGAAATTATGAATTTACTAATCTATATAGAAATAACAATAACTTATGGCACGTTTCGGCTTTACTCTCTTTTTGCGCGTTTCCACTGGGAAAAAGTACATCCTCTGTGGTACCTGGTGCTGCTTTTTTTTTAGTATCTCCTTTGTTGAGGTTCCAAAAAAAGCATCCCTGGTCTGAAAATGTGACGTAGGCTCAAAGCAGACACTGATTGGTTCAGAGAATCATGGCAGCATATTCATCAACTCACGCACAGAGAGAAAGCATTTGGTCACCGTTGATTTTTGTTGGCGATCTTGTGAGGATGACAGCAAAAAAGTGCAATCCGTGGTGTCTGGCAGTTTCACGTGTCAGGTTGGTGCTCAATAGACCTTTTTCATGACAACCGGAAGTACCGCCTCCTGGTGCTGAGTAACTTCCTGTTATTGCGGGTCTAAGGGAAAATGGCTCTTAATTTTTCAACAGCGTTGCTGAACTTGCAAGCTTTTTCGTTCGCTGATGCCGAGGCAATCGCAGCGGCGAATACCAGAACAAATAAACTTGATAAGTGGTATAAGTTCTTCCATGAAGAATATATCAAGACAAGAAAAGAGGTAGCTTTGTGAACTAACTGCTATCTACAACCAGTGGCGTGCACAGGTAGACACTAGGTGGTGCGAAAGCACCTGCCCTTTGCCCTCTGGACCAAGGAAGTGCCCTTTTGAAAGTTTTTTTTTTTTTTTTGTGGCCCATGTTGACATGATCATCTGTAAGTGCTCGTCGATTAAAAGTGTGAGATAGTAGTGTTGTGGTAGTCGAGACCGGTCTTGGTCTCAAGACCAAATTTTAAAGGTCTTGGTCTTGTCTCGGACTCTGAAGCATTTTGACTCGGTCTTTTCCAGCACTAATTCCTGCTATTTTAAAACTTTTTTATAATGTGATGATAACAAGGAGAAGAACGGGATAAAACAATCCTTTATTCATTCTTTAATCCACCCCGTATAATGACAACAACCTTCCTTAATGTGACTGAGTGACGTGTGTGACACACTCGTACGTGTGTGTGGCTACGGTGTCAGTTTGGACCGCGGAGCGCAAGGGAGATATGAACTAATCACCGGTAAAAAAATCCCAGTAAAACTCCAGAAAACAATCACCGGTAATAAATATTATCTCCCTGGTAAAGACAGTAGCTTTAACAACTGGTAAAATGATAAACTGATGATATTACAGCCTGTGAAGGCTGGATGGGGACGCACTTACTCTGCTTCTGGGTCCTAGTGCCAGCCGAGCGGTGAAGCCTGTTCCGTTTACCGTGTTTACTGAGGTCCGTGTGTGTTTAATAAGTCCGTGTGTGTTTAATATGTCCGTGTGTATCCGTGTGAAAGTCTGCATGTTTATGCCTCTGTCCATCCACTCTTTTTATTATATCCATGTCTTTTAAAGGGGACATATCATGGTTTTAAATCCTTCCTTTTTACATATAAATCATACAGTTGTGGTCTATATAAAGCGGAACTGCAATGCTTGGGTCTGAATTCCTCATTATTATAGCTCCACCCCTTTTCTACCCCTTTTCTGATGTGCTTCTGAGAGCAACTCGTTTTGATGCTGTCTCTTTAAATGCAAATGAGACACTCCATACCCCGCCCCCTCTTCAGGTGACACTCGGTTCAACTCCACCCTGCTCGGCCATTTTTGTAGTTTGATAGAAGAGATACGGCTATGTAGCGGAGCATAAACTTTTTATTCAGAAGTTATTTACAAAATGTCAACAACAGAAGACTTGTCCATCCAGCCTTACATGTTCCAGCCAGAGTCTGACCCAGCGGAGCGAGATGAAAATGAAGATGATGAACCTGCAGAACCCTAACAAGTGAGCTAACACAAGCACCGAGCTAACGCTAGCGCCAAGCTAATGTCACGAAATGCATTTTAATACAGTCTTTTCAAAGACAAAAACGTCAAAATGAAATGACTAATAAAACTTTAGACTTAAATTAAACCACGTAGGCCATATCATCAAGGATCTAAAACGAGCACACAGCGCTAACATATGAAGTCTGAAGACGGTGCAACTGCTAATGCTAACAAAACAATGACAGGGACGTCTTATCATCACACTTTTTAGCGTTATTCACAGCTTACCGAAGTGCTCTGTTCGTCGTTTCCAAGATAGAAGGAATTGAACCCTCAATCAGACAAAGTCTTTCTGTAAATCCTTCTTTATACTGGTGGAGGTTGCTGAAGCAGTCATCATTGAAGTGCTTCACACACACAAAAATGACCTCAACCACAGATGTGGGTACATAAAATATAACTATAATATAAATAAACTATAAAAAATAAAACTCAACCAGGAACTTTAAAAAGGTTCTGATGCTGGGAGACGGTGTAATGAAGCGTGTGGGTTACTACATCCAACAACCCAACATTTTGACTTATCCTCTCGTAACTTCTGCATCCTTGAGCTTGGACTACAAAATAAAAGCGAGAAATAAAAATGGCGGATTGCTCGAAGTGTTGGACCTGGAGTTGTTGTCCTAATTTGGCAGTTCCGCTGCAAATACTGTGATGTAATAGTTCAAAAAACATAATAGAGAATAGAAAAATCAAAACAGATTGAATTTGATTTTTTCTGTACTTCTAAGCACTCTAAATATACAACAAAAAAAAAGTGGATTTAGCATGATATGTCCCCTTTAAGACTTTTATTACATAGTGTTGGCTGTAGTCCGGGCCGCCGCCATCTTGGATTATGTCGTCACCAGCGCGTCATCGCTTCAAGTTGCACATGCGCAGAATTACTCATATAACAGTAAAAAGGTCTTATATTAGTCTATTTTCTTTTTAAAGTGGTGTTTTTTTGTGGCTTTAGACTCCAATTACATTTATGTATATAATATGTTCCACACAATATAAACAGGTTCACAATGTAATTATTTTATAGTTTGTTTCCACTGTATCCAGAATAATATTAATATTTCAACAATAACTACAATAACTATTGATTGATTTGTCACATGACTGTTCCAGGGTTTGAGTTTGTTTTATTTAGTTTCACATCTATCTGTAGCTCTATGTTTTTTAGACTACTGACAACTTGTTTGTAGTTTTATTTCAGAAAGTTTTTTTTTTTTTTTTGTTTATTTGTTTTTTTGAGCAGTTAAAGTTCTGCTCAAAAGGAGTGGGCCGAAGCAAGAGCTTATAAGCGCCCACCCCCGAGATCATTACAATGAAAATAACATATCACAGTACAAGGGAACAAATTACAAGGAATAAAGTACGAGAGCACAGGAACACAGCATGCACACAACACACAACGGTTTGTGATTTAACCTTAGACATTATCAATGATACTTTTAGCACGTCATATTTTGATTGTGATTTTACCTCTTTAGCAAAAGAGAACCTGTTACACATCAAAGTGGCTGTTTTACCACGGACTACACTTACAGAGCACTGTTTAAAATGTTCATATAATTAACAGAAATTAACAGAAGCGAAGCACAACTACAACAACCGTCTCATTTCATGTACGATGTCTGTTACAAGGCAAGTGACAAAAGGCGATAATTTCTTACTTACGGATGGTTATCAATCAATGCCAAACATAGTGAACATTCGTGAAAGTCACTAGTTATGTGTTAAAAGAACATTAATATACATATTATCCGTGATCTTGCTACTTCCCAATTGTCATTTTCATCCTTGATATGGTATTGATTTGTGTACAATTTTGCTTTCTTTTTATTTTTTTCTTTTATTTTTTTTTAATGTACGATGAGTTATGTAATATGTAAGCCCTGCATAGTGTAGTGCATTAAAAAGCCAGGGTGTAGAGCGGGTCCCCTGAAGAGGGCAGTAGCTCAACAAACAAACCCCCACCCAGCTGCCCTAACTAGCTGATTTGGTAGATGATATTCCTATACTGTGTGGTGCATTTAAAGACAAGGTATACGAGTCCACTGGGAGGATCCCTCTGTTATGGTCATTTTTATATTCATCATCATATCCTCAAATGTATGTTCATGTGTACAATTTGTCATGTTTTAATACATGACGACTCCATTACTCTTTACACTTTTGAACAGCTGAATCATGATTAAACAGTACAGATCGTATTATTCTCAGTGCAGCACAGTCTCTGCTCACATGCAGATATACACTGACGCACACACTTATCAAGGACAGATAAAAGACTGGCACCAAACCTTCTCATAACATCTTCATCATCCTCCAACATTTCCACTATGGGCATCTGACTCCCTCCCTTTTGTCTCTCACTGCTGGGACCTTTTCTTATCTGTATAAAACCTTAAGCTGAAACTGTTAGAGGGCGCGGCACTTCCTTCGGACGTCCGCCTGGACGGACGCTAATTTTGTTCCATCTTGTACCTTTTTTCTTAGTTTAGAATAAACTATTTTTTATATAAAATCATCAATGCTTCTCCTGGACTCCATCATTCAACCAGAGCAATGAATCATGTCTTCAAATGAGGTCAACCGTAAATTCAGCCGTAACAATTGGCGTCACGAACAGGATCATCTTCTGTCCACCCCTCGGACAGAGACTGGATCACGAACCATCGGTTGAACCTCAAACACCAATTCGGACTAAGGTAAAGCTGCCTTTATAAATATATATATATATATATATATGTAAATTTTCATTTACATATATATATATTCGCTCTGTGTTGATTTTTTTTGGAACCAGTCAAGCATTGTATTGATTTTCAGCTTTGAGCTTTGATTTTGATCCTCAGCTGTTCTGTGTTCTGCCATGAGAAAGGCTCAAATGGTTGAGGTTCTGTGCTTTTTAATGCTGTAGGTTCCCTCTGTTTTTCTTCGGGCTCGGATA
This sequence comes from Gouania willdenowi, assembly GCF_900634775.1. Classification (NCBI taxonomy): domain Eukaryota; kingdom Metazoa; phylum Chordata; class Actinopteri; order Blenniiformes; family Gobiesocidae; genus Gouania; species Gouania willdenowi. The sequence continues at coordinate 3,134,449 of NC_041049.1, forward strand.
TTTTGTTTAGGCATAAAATACGGCTGGTCATTATTTACTTTGGTTTTGTTCGGACACCCACAGACAGCCTGTGAGGTCCTGACCATAGATAGACGGGCAACCAAAGTTTCCAAAACATCCCAGCGGTGCCATGATCTGAGTTCACCTCTGTACCGAAAGCAAAATAGATTAAAACCCCGAACCTAACCTAAATTGTGTTTCTGTGAATCAAACAGATGAAGAATCCAATAAACAAATAATATATGCATACGCATATACAATCTTGGTATGATGTGAACTCAGATCATGCTTCAGTGAGTTTTACTTCTTCTTTTTTTTTTTTTTATCTTTGTTTTTATTTTGTTTAAACGTGAATCAGATTTTTCCCTTTGGGTGTTTGGCTTTAATGCTTTCATTTGGAAGAGTGTCAGCTTTTTGGCTTCTGTGCGCCTTGGTTTTTTCTCTCGCAAAGCCACACACACACACACACACACACACACACACACACACACACACACACACACACACAAACACACACACACACAAGACAGAGAGCGAGAGGGAAGCGCGCGCACGCACACGCACAGGCACGCGCACGCACAGAGAGCCACACCCAACAGAGAGAGAGAGAGAGGTGGCGCCCCTCACTGGCCAGTTTAGTGCACTACACACTTGTGACACAACATTGTGATTTCTCACCTTGCCCCCTGCCGATAGAATAGTGCCATTACACACAGACACTATTTTTATTTTTATTTTAAATTTTATTTTGATTTCATGTTTGATGGGTTCACTCTAAAATGAATATGCAACACACACTCAAACACACACACACAGATGAATACAGTATTTCATTTTATTTTATTTTAATATTACTGTTACCATCATTATCATTTTTTATTATTTAAATTGTTAGTTTCTGTTGGCTTTGTGGTTGCCCCCCTGAAGAAACGACATCTTCAATGAAAGAATGAAATCACCTTCAACTCTTATGCTAATGAAATGTCAACATCATTCAAAGGACCAAGCATCAGAAGGAAATGGACAATCAAAGGTCGGTGACCTTTCAGGACTCAAGGACTCAACTCCCATTCAGCAAAGCAATGCTGAAATAACTCGCTCAGTCCCAAGTCAACTCTTCATCGTCTATGAATGGGCCGCATGCCCCATCATCAAAGACTGAGAACCTGTGGGCGTCGGAGTGGACACTCCCCCACCAATGAGTTGCGAGTTAAACGCCACGACTACTGCCTGAACAATGGGCAGCAACTGCAGACTGGTCACACGTCTGATGGAATATCTTCACCAAAAAAGACACTGTTTCAAAAGCCACAAGGATACCAAGCCACAAGAAGTCCACCACAGCCTTTGGTGGTAGTGCTAAATCACTTTAGCCTTGAACTTTGGCATGGAGGGGGACAACTAGCAAATAGCCAACAAGCTTCTCCTTCGCACAATACTAACCCCTCTATCTTCTGACTGTGCACTAGATTATTTTGTTTTCGTTTATTCTCTCACACGCAGACAGACCAGACATACAGTCACACACCCACATTCATAACTATGAGAAACACAGGACCACCAGAACTTCACACAGAACCCTTCTGTTTGCCACATGAGATCAAGTGTGCCCATCATTTATCTTTGCTTTTATTCATTATGTTGCTCATTTATTTACACTGCTTTTGCCTTTATGAGAAAAGAACAAACAAAGGGGAAGAAAATAGTGTTACTGATAAGGTTGTTTTTGTTTGCTTTTCTTTCATTTATTTTCTTGATTGAGGGGAGGCCCCCCACAATGCAAGATATGGTTACATCTGCTGAAGAAAGAGCCCTCTGTTGCCTCAGCTTTTGGAGCTGAAGTTTTAATTTTTATTGGCCATGATTTTTTTGAGCTCACACATTTTTCTCCTTTGTTATTTCTGAACGATTCTTCTTTTTCTCTTTTGTTTTTACTCAATTTCAGGAAAATTGAGACAGAGATTGAGGACTGCAGCCTCAACCAAGTTTACATTTTGACATTTTTTGACCGATACCCTCGTAAACAATCTGTACCTTACCCTTTTTGAAGCTGCTTGCGACAGACAGCCTAGTTCAACATTCATTGTTTTCATTTTGCGCGCCTCCCCCTTACCGCGTCGTACTGTCTTGCCGGCCCAAAGCCACTCGACAGCAGGGGGGGGTACCAAATTTTTTCCTGAGAAAAAATGTCCCATTAGTTGCTATGAGTACATAGGCAATTACTTTTCAAACAAGAAGTCCTGGTTTAATGTGCAGAAAAAGGATAAACCTTGCTAGGGAAAGCGCTCTTTGGGGGATAGCGGTCCACCTGATTTGATACATGCTTGGTAACCGAATACCGTTCTGAACAAATTTCTACGTTCCCTTAGAGTGAGGGTTATTAGAGGTTGCGTGCTCCGTTCAATCTTAGAGGTGCCCAATAAAAGTCCTGACAGTTGTGCGAAATTTTACCTCGGTTTGGTACCGAGGTTGAGTTTATGTGTTTTCCTTCAGTTTGGTACTGAGGTTGTTTTCCTTCAGTTTGGTACTGAGGTTGAATTAATTCTCCCAAACTCTTATTTTCAAGAGCGGTGGTTGAGCCCTGCTGATTCAGAGATTCTTTTTTTACATTTCTGGAGACGGACGGCGGGTGAATTTCCCGCGGTTTGGTACCGCGGTTGAGTTTGTTGAGTTAGACACGGCTGTGCTATTCCTGCCTGATCAGCAGATGAGCAGACTGTCAGTACCACGGGCGATAATCTAAGACTCCGCCAAGGCGGAAGTAAAAAGGAGCGTACCTCTTAGTAATCAGACGATACCAGTAAAAAGCAATTAATTAACACTAAAAGGTTGCCAAGCATGGGGGGGCAATAAGAGCTCATTGACCCCGAGAGACGAGGTGGACTGGCTATCGCCATTGGTGGGTTAGATGAGACCTATATTCTACTTAGACACTATGCAACAAAACCTTGTGAATGCATGGACGTGAAAATTGAGGCATGAACGTGTGCGGTGCATGAGTGACTGAATGATGACACGTTACGTATGCCTGAGAGAACCGCGTTGTGAGTGCGAATGTGCCGTGGACGTGTCATTGAGTGATTGACCGATGAATGGCTGTTTGACTACACATGTTCCTCTGTTTCACCTTCCTTTCCTCCTGGGTTTTGATGCACTAGATCTTCTCCCTGTTTTTGCCAATTATGTAGTGGGGTGTTCAGAAAACACTGCTGCTTGTTAAAAGAACTATGGTTTTAGGCCTTGGGCCTTCTAAAAAGTTTACCAGGTTTTAAAGGTTTTTTTCTGGGTGTTTAAAAACACCAAACGACGTTTTTATATATGATACCACTTTCAGTGGATTGACTGGCTTTGACCTTGACTGACCTTACTGTTCATGTTCAGTGTCCATGTTTTTTGTTGTTTTATGTGTATACTCGTTGTTGTGTGCACTTGTCTATGTCTTCGTCTTAGTTGTTGTTATTGTGTAGCTTTTTCCAAAATACAGGTCGCTGGCTGTATACTCAAAGGAGACGAATCAGATCCAACTAAAGAAAAGAGATATTTTAAATTATTCATTTAAGTCTTAATGTTTTCCTCTCTTTCTGTTTCTGAGTGTTTCCTAACAGAAAATGCCACCGCCTTCTCGACTCCGATCCTACCTCTTCGCCGCCATGCCTGGTCACTGCTCTTATGATGAAGGATGAGAATTAAAGGGAAGTATTGTCCATAACTGTAACTGGGAAGCAAAGGGGAAATAGATTGAAATAGACACGTGACAATATGACATATTGTGGATGTTCTAACATAATATCTATTCCAGAGACTACAGAGACTTCCAATTCAACTGCAAAAGTGGGGACAGATCTTCAAATTTCCAAAGGGAGCGTACAGTTGACCCTGGCTTTGACCTTTTAAGGCTGAGGAGGAGGAGGTCGAGGAGGTTGGAGGGCACAAAGGCAGGCAGACACAAGAGAGAGGAAAACGGAGACACATCCAAAATGATCAGATAAGTGATTTTCCAATGATATTTATCATATGGTTTTAAGAATCCAAATGTATTCTTATGTAAAAAAGGGAAGGGAGGGACCAACGTCCCTCTGATTTTTGATTTATATTTTATCATAGGAAAATATACCTCAAACCCTTCAACCATTTTCTTCTTGTTCCAACAGCACTTAGCGTGCAAGACCATAAAACACCTTCACTGGGTGTAGACACTTTTAAGGGAAAAATTAAGTGTTCTCAACATTGGGTTGGTGGCCCAATCTGGGTCGCCTGAGATTTAAAAAGGGTCCTCCTGAAATTCTTGATAATTGATTGAAATAAGAGATAGTTTAAAGTTAAGTAACTTCCAAGCATTTAAGGAAGCTCTCCAAACCGTGCTGGGGCTCGTCACCCCTACGAATGGGATAAACACAGAGAGCAAAAGACAATATGATTGTTCGACTCAACTTAACTTTAATTCTGTCTAACCTTAAAGGGCCAATAATCTTGCTAAACTCTGGTTCAGACACAGAATAGGAGACACTTTTGCCACCAATTGACCTTCAAAATTAAGTAAATTACATCTCAAATAATAATTATGAGGGAAAATAATGAAATAAATGAACTGACAAATTCAGCTCTATAAAAGAATTAGGCTATGTAATTAGGTGTGGAGTGTTAACATTATTCAGAATAAATAAAGGATAGAATAAGATTTCTCCTTCACAAATAAGAGATAGCAAATAAAATAAACAAACAATTTAAATAAATAAATAACATTATTTATTTATTTGGTTAAACTCAGTTAGCTTTCTCACATCTCCATGTCTCCCAATTGTATGTATTCATCTTGAGAAGACATGTAATCACACTCCACACTTCTCCGTCTGACTTGCATGTCCTTCTCCGTCCGACTTGCATGTCCTTGTAAACAGTGGTTCTCAAATTGTTGCTTCTCACCAGGTAAGTAGACGTACCACAGATAATCACTGCAACTCCAGCTATGCTTCTTCTTACTCCAGGAAAAGAAAATCGAATTAATACTTCCTGCTTTTCTTTCAGCCTCATATTTTCCCACTCGCGTGCGAATGGGCTACAGAGCTAGCATGGCTAAAAGCTCACTAACCCACACCTAACCATTGTGTGATTGTGCAGCAGCACCTTTTAGGATCTGAAAAGCTCTCAGATCCTGACCTCTGACCTGTCTCTGCCTTCCTGGCCATACTAACTATTCATTTAGTTAGTTAACTAAACCTAACACCCCTAAACTTTTATTTTATTCTATTCTATTCTATTCTATTCTATTCTATTTTATTTTATTTTATTTTATTTTATTTTATTTCATTTCGTTTTATTTTATTTTGTTTTGTTCTGTTTTGTTTTTCCCCCCCCCCCCCCTTTTTTCTGTCCAGGTACCAGCTAAAGCCTACCAGGTACCAGGTACCAGCTAAAGCCTCAGTAGTGGGATCGCGCCTGTGTTCAGGTACCAGCCAATCCCAAGAGTTCTGTTTCGGTGTTTTTCCCCCTCTTCTGTTCAGGTACCTTCCGATCCCAAGAGAGGTTGCCAGGTGTGTGGAGACTACCCTTCCTCAGACAACAACCAATCATCTACAACGCCGACCGGAAACGAACGACCCACACGGCAGTGAAGGTCGCGGAGCAGGCAACATGGATCCAAGATGATTGCCGACACCAGCTGATGCTGAGACGGAGGCTGACCGAACAATGAAGGGGGAACCGACAAGGCCACTGAGACACACACAAGAAAACGCTCTAGAACAAGGGCCTAGCTTTGTTTATAAGCCACACCAAATGCTCATAGCTAGGTTGAGGGAGGACAACCTCACACCTAGCTGCAGGAATACAGTCATAAACCCTTCTGCTACGATTGAGGAAAATACTCAAGGTTCTTCACTCATGATGCTATTGGTTACCCCAGTTACCACTGAACTCAGCCGATGAAGACGAGTGATGTCCTTGATGCAAATGATGATTTTTGCTTATCTAGATGTAATAAAGGATGATTTTTGATGATTCATGCCATTGATAATAATGATGAAGTTTTTTTTTAAGGTTTATTTCCACATTTTTCTTGATATATCTGTGCCTCACAAAAAGAAGAATATATCCAATGTATGACAATAACGATGCTAATGGTTAACCCTGACAGACAGCAAAGGTGGAATATAATAATTTTGTTTCTTGATTTGGTCGTTGAGGCGACCAAAAGTGGGGAATGTTATGGTCATTTTTATATTCATCATCATATCCTCAAATGTATGTTCATGTGTACAATTTGTCATGTTTTAATACATGACGACTCCATTACTCTTTACACTTTTGAACAGCTGAATCATGATTAAACAGTACAGATCGTATTATTCTCAGTGCAGCACAGTCTCTGCTCACATGCAGATATACACTGACGCACACACTTATCAAGGACAGATAAAAGACTGGCACCAAACCTTCTCATAACATCTTCATCATCCTCCAACATTTCCACTATGGGCATCTGACTCCCTCCCTTTTGTCTCTTACTGCTGGGACCTTTTCTTATCTGTATAAAACCTTAAGCTGAAACTGTTAGAGGGCGCGGCACTTCCTTCGGACGTCCGCCTGGACGGACGCTAATTTTGTTCCATCTTGTACCTTTTTTCTTAGTTTAGAATAAACTATTTTTTATATAAAATCATCAATGCTTCTCCTGGACTCCATCATTCAACCAGAGCAATGAATCATGTCTTCAAATGAGGTCAACCGTAAATTCAGCCGTAACACCTCTCTACAGATTTGTAGCTCGCCTACTCTAAATCTCTATTTGCTATTTTGAGCAACAGAATGACAACCGTTAAGAGCAACAACACTCTTCCTTAATAAATAGAATAAAAATTGATCCTACTGCTCCCCCTAGTGACAACGCGTTTCTTCTTCTCTGTACTTTTCAAAAGCCTTTTGTTTGTATTTATATTTGAACAGGTTGATGTTTGGATATTGTTTCATCTCCATCTCCAAATTATTCCACAATTGTACCCCGTTAACTGTCGGGCTAAAACTTTTCAAAGTTGAGCTATGTTTCTGAATCCTAAAGTTCAATTCATCACGTAATTCATAACGACCAGTACGTTCTTGGAACCTTCTTTGTATTTGGCCTGGTAACAATTTGTATCTTGCTCTGTATAACATCTGTACAGTCTGGAACTCAACAATGTCGCAAAACTTCATGATCTTTGATCTTAAAAATAATGAGTTTGTGTGGTCCAAAAACCCAACTTTATGAATTACTTGAACAGCTCTTTTTTGCAGCATTCCTATTGGTTTTAATGTGTTTTTATAAGTACTACCCCAAACCACAGTACAATAATTCAAATAGGGCAAAATCAGAGAAAAGTATAAGATATGTAGAGCTTTGATATTTAAAATGTGCTTTGCTCTTGCTATTACTGCAATGCTTCTTGAAATCTTAGTAGTTATATATTTAATGTGAGATTTACAAGTAATTCTATCATCTATAATAACTCCAAGGAATTTAATTTCATGCACTCGCTCAATAACAACATCCTCTATTTGAATTGCTGCCTGGGCTTTGGAATTACAGCTGCCGAATATCATCATTTTGCTTTTACTCAGATTTAAAGATAGTTTGTTTTGTTTGAACCACTTATTGACACTTTTGAGTTCCAAGTTAACAATCTGACACAGTTGTTGTAAATCGTCTCCTGCTGCAAAAATATTTGTATCATCTGCAAACAAAATGAATCTGAGAATTTTTGACGTTTTACAAATGTCGTTTATATACATATTAAACAATTTTGGACCCAAAATGGAACCTTGAGGTAAACCACACACAATTTCTTGACAACTCGACTGATAATCACCTATTTTCACACATTGTTTTCTACTTTTTAAATAACTGGTGACCCACTGTAGCGCTATCCCCCTAATCCCATAGTGTTCTAGCTTATTAATTAATATGTCATAATTTATTGTGTTAAATGCCTTACTTACTGTAGGTCAAAAAATAACCCGATTGCATATTTCTTAGTGTCTACAGCATTAGTTATTTCATCAGTTCTATCAAAGAGCGCGTGTGAAGTTGAGTGATTATTCCTAAAACCAAACTGATTATCAGAGAGTAAGTTATTTTTTCGATAAAGCTGTCAAGTCTAGAGTTAAAAACCTTCTCTAAGATTTTGGAGAATTGCGGTAAAAGGGAAACAGGCCTGTAGTTGGTAAAGAGATGTTTATCTCCTGCCTTGAACAGAAGAATCACTTTTGCAACTTTCATACTGTCGGGAAATTGTCCAGTTTGCAACGATAAGTTACAAATATATGTTAACGGCTTAGAGATGCTGTCAATAACGGTTTTTAAAGTTTTCACATCCATGTCATAATAATCTGTCGAAGTTTTATTTTTACACCCTCTTACAATGTCCAGTATCTCCTTTTCCTCAACAGGTTTGAGGAACAAGGACTTAGGATTTGTGTCTATGAACTCACAACTGTATTTTTCAACGCTTGCAATTTTTGCAGCAAGGTTCGGGCCAACATCAACAAAGAATTTATTAAATGTATCGGCTACTTCATTCATATTATTAAGAGTTTTATCCTCATCTCTGAAATATAGAGGATACTTGATCATTCTCGGTTTATTTCTAATTAAACTACTTAAAATATTCCATAAGCCTTTAATATTATTCTTATTGCTATCTAATAATTTATTATAGTAATCCTGTTTACATTTTCTAATGACACCTGTCAATTTATTTTTATATTTATCCTCAGTTTCTTTTGTTCTGTTATTTATAAAGTTTTTGTAGAGATTATTTTTTTTTAGCAAACCCTTAGACATCGATGGGTTTTCTTTACACTTTCTGTTTTTATAATATTTCTTCATTGGGCAATTTTTGTCATTAACTTTTTGAAATACTTGCACAAACTCATCATATGCCTTATTAGTATCAATCTCTCTGTATACAATACTCCAGTCTTGAGCTAAAAGCTCCTTTTAAATGCATCAATAGTTTTCTCTGTTTTAAACCTTCTAAACCAATACATGTTTTCTTGTACCTTTCTTTGATGATTATTTTTATATAATACAAAAACTGGAAGGTGATCACTGATATCATTTATCATTAGTCCACTGACTGTATTACTTTCTATTTCATTAGAAAAAATATTATCAATTAAGGTGGCACTGTGGGTTGTAATTCTACTCGGTTTAGTTATTAGAGGAAACAAGCCTATACTAAATAAAGTATTTATAAATTCGTCCGTCTTTTTATGTTTATTTGGATTTAACAGATGGATATTAAGATCTCCTCCCACAAACATGACTTTCTGATTTGAGCTTGGAAAGTGCTCCTCCAACCAATTAGAAAAAACCTCTATATCAGAGCCAGGAGCTCAATAAATACAACTTACAATAATATTTTTCTTTTTCTCTCTTGTAAGTTCAACAGTAAGGCATTCAAGAATATCATCCACTACCATAGTCTTATTTTCTATCACTTTATAACTATAATTTGAGTCTACGAACATTTCACTTTTACAGTTACAGCTGGAAACCTTTGTTAATTGAATATCCTAGTTACATTACAGTAACCAAATGAAACTATATCAACTAAGTGAATTAATAAAAATAACCTGTGTAAAGGCTTTTTCAAACTAAAAAATTATCTTTTGAACTCTGTTGACCTGCACAACTCAAAGAATCAGAATCGAGAATCATTATTTCTTGGTAGAAATGCTTTTAAACACTTACTGTACATTCAGCTGACATAAAAATCTTGTTTTCAAATATGTAGAATAATTGTGAATTTATCAGTAGCAGTAGTAGTTTTAATATTTTAGTTAATTTTTTGCAGGCACCTTTTTTGTCCATCAAATGTATTTAAAAGAAACTAAAATTAAAGAGAGAATGTTATTTAACTGTTGAACCTTGTCATAATTGTATTTATTTATAGATTTTTTTAAATTGAAAAAAAAAAAATGTTTATGGTCTCGGTCTTGGTCTTGACTCGGTCTCGGCTCCCGAAAGTCTTGGTCTCGGTGCATTCTGGTCTCGGGCAAGTCTTGGTCTCGGACAGTGTGGTCTTGAACACAACACTATGAGATAATAATGCCCCAATAATTATTCTCTCCACCCCCACCCACCTCTGTTAACGTGAACGCGCAGAGCGGACATAAACATCTGCAGCCCAAACACACCTCCTCTCTGCCCACCAGCCAGGTAACACAGGTAGAGTTTGTCATTGGTATCCTACAGCATGTGAATCTATCAGTATACTTACTTAAGATGAATATTTAGTAGACTATTGTGTAGGTTTACATAATTAACACTTGTAGTAATTTATTTGCTAAATGACAAACAGAAAAAGTTACACACCACTTCCGGCATGAAATGCGGAAGTGTGAAAAAGGTCTATGGAAACGCTCCGGAAAAACAGTATCGGGTGCCGAAAGCGAGGAGTGTGGAGCCATTATCACCAATGGAAACGTGGCATAAGTTACTGTTTAAAGTTTAAACAATGATGTGTTACGTTGGAAGTTTACAACTGGTCAGATTACAAAAGCACAAGAAACACAGAAAAACAGGCTACTACATGTTTTACTCACAGAAACTTTGGGAAACACTTACCTTTTATAGTTTAGCATATGATCTTGACTAAGGTTCACTTGACTTAAATACATTTTAAAAACTTGTTGTTAGCAAACAACTATGATTATAAACCTCTGAATAAATTATTCACAACGTCTAAGTCGAAGTGTCCGAGCAGTTTTCCCCAAATCTACTATTTAAAAAAAAGACCTCATTGAAAAAAAAAAAAAAAGTATCAGCCTAACATTAGCATCAGCCTTGCAATAGCATTAACCTAGCATTAAAATGAACATCAACTAGCATTATCATTAGGGTACCATGTGCTGTGAATTTCACACATCTAGGATCTAAGAGGCCTTTGCACTGTCCCAGAGATGGCAGAGGAAGCTCGCGAGACCGAGGGTGAAAGTGCTAACCCCCAGCCGATCCTTGAAGCCATCAAAGAATTAAATACGGACTTCTGCAGCAGATTTGATGGAGTTTTGATGGCAATTGTCAGGAAAGAAGTTGGTGAATGTTGGGAACGAGTTAAGGGCACAGAAAATTGTATCTCCGAGGCAGAGGACACTGTTACTGGCCTAGTAACAAAGGTCCATAACCTCGAACACATAAACAAAGAAATGGCTGACAAGGTTGACGACCGAGAAGCAAGATCCAGACGACTAAACCTGAGGCTGGTAAACCTCTCCGAGGGCGCGGAGGGCAGCGACACCTGTTTTTTCCTTGAGGTGTGGATCCCAGAGACTCTGGGCATAGCTAAAAAGCTAACCATTGAAAGAGCCACCGAGTCGGGCCAAGAAAAGACCCGGCCACACCCCCAAGAACCTTAATCATTAAGTTTTTGTCTGACAGAGATAAAGTGTTGGTTCTGAAGGAGCTGCGGAACAAAAAGGAGATATTATTCAAGGACAGAGCAGTACAGTTTTATCCCGACTTGGCAACCAGGATGCATAAGAAACACAAGGCTTTTGACGGCATGAGACAGAAGCTTCGAAACATCGAGATCAGGAACGGAATACGGTTCCCTGAAAAGTTACTGCTGACCTACAAGGGCAACACACGGATTTTTGACAAGCCAGCGGATGTGGAGGACTTCATAAAAAGCATTCAAGACGAGGAAAGACAGACTGAGTAACTCGGACTGATGGATCAGCTAACTAGCATAACGTCTAGGCTGTCACTGACAGCCAGTGCTAATAAACAGAATGTGTGAAGTCAGGTAACCCCATAAACATTACTTTTAACAAAGCTATTCTTGAGATCCTTTGTACGAAATTTACCTCATAAGTCAGAATCTCATGATGGTGTATTTGTGAAAAGTTTAAAACGTGTTGCACTGTTTTCATAGGAAAGGGCACTTGTGTTGCCTGTAAACTAAAAGCTATTTAAAGATAGCCGTCAACCCATAGTTTAAAGTTTTTTTTATAATGAGACAACCAGTTTGGGTTTATTAACCTGCTTGTAAGTAACCAATTCATAAATGTTCGAAAGCATAATGTTACGTATACATTTCCTGACAAATGGCATTTCAGGGTTGATACAATTGTTATTTTAGTTTTTTTTTTCTGTGCATCTTTTTGAACAAACAATAATAAATTGTCTGCATTAGAGGCAATATGATGTTATGAGTCTCAGAGTGTTATCCCTGTTGTTGAGATTGCTAATAGTCATGTCCAGTGGCTCAATGGCAAAAGTGAACCATAAAGAACAGCCTCGTCACATACCTTAATTCTTTTATACAAGGCCATTGGTTTATTTTTTTGTCTTGGTTGGAGTAAAAAAGGTGAATCCAAATATAAAATATTTGAGTATCTGTTGAACCAGTTCACCTCCTGGATTCCTTGGCTCTGAGCCCACAGCTCTTAGTTCCTCTCTCATACCTACAGTGTGTGTGTGGGTGTAACCAGGAAGTACTGAGCGCTGACACATGCTATAAAGTAACTCTGCACTCAGACTGGTTTCAGGGAGTGACAGTGACAGACTGCTGAAATGGAGCAGCAAGGAGCTGAGCTACAGACAGGAAAATTATCCTGTCCCATCTGTCTGGACCTCCTGAAGGAGCCGGTGACTACTTCCTGTGGACACAGCTACTGCAGGACATGTATCAGCAACCACTGGGATGAAGAGGAGAAGAATCACATCTACACCTGTCCTCAGTGCAGAGAGAAGTTTATAAGGAGACCTGATCTAAAGAAAAACACCATGTTGGCAGAGTTAGTGGAGGAACTGAAGAAGAACAGACTTCAAGATGATCCTGATGATCAAAGATTTGCTGCAGCTGAAGACGTGGCCTGTGATTCCTGCACTGGGAGGAAACTGAAAGCCTTCAAGTCCTGTTTGAACTGTGTGGCCTCTTATTGTGAAAAACACCTTCAGCCTCATCATGAATCTGCTGCATTCAAGAGACACAAACTGGTGGATCCCTCCAAGAAGATCCAGGAGATGATCTGCTCTCATCATAATGAGGTGATGAAGATGTTCTGCCGCACTGATCAGCAGTGTATCTGTATTTTCTGCTCCATGGAGGAACATAAAGACCACAACACAGTTTCAGCTGCAGCAGAAAGGACTGAGAAACAGAGAGAGCTGCAGGAGAGTCTATCTGACATCTACAAGAACATCCAGGACAGACAGAAAGATGTGGAGCTGCTTAAAGAGCAAGAGAAGACCATCAACCTCTCTGCTGATCAGACAGTGGAGCACAGTGAGCAGATGTTCACTGAGCTGATCCGTCTCCTCCACCAAAGAAGCTCTGAGCTGGAGAAGGAGGTCCGATCCAAGCAGCAGACTGAAGTGAGTGCAGTCCGAGCGCTTCGGGAGAAGCTGGAGCAGGAGATCAGTGAGCTGAAGAAGAGAGACGCTGAGCTGCAGCAGCTCTCCCACACTGAGGATCACATCCAGTTTGTCCTCAACTACAGCTCCCTGTCAGCGTTCAGTGTGTCCACACACTCCTCCATCATCCACAGAGGTCCTGGAAGCTGCTTTGAGGAGGTCACAGAAGTTGTGTCAGCACTCAGAGAACATCTCGACAATGTCCTGTCAGAGCTCAGAGAACATCTCCACAAAGTCCTGATGGAGGACTGGACCAAAGTCTGTCACACAGTGGAGAGAGTAGATGTTTTACCATCAGAGCCGACGAGCAGAGCTGGATTCTTAAAGTATTCACAGAAAATCACTCTGGATCCAAACACAGCTCAGAGATGGCTCAGATTATCAGAAGGAAACAGAAAAGTAACAAAAATGGATGGTCTGTTTCTTATCCCATCACAATTGTCAGTAGATCTGAATCATCCAGACAGGTTCAGTGATTGGTATCAGGTCCTGAGCAGCGAGAGTCTGACTGGTCTTTGTTACTGGGAGGTGGAGTGGAGAGGGGTACGAGTTGGTGTATCAGTCGCATACAAGAGTATCAGCAGAGCAGGGAGAGGGAATGAATGTCGGTTTGGATTTAATAACAAATCATGGAGGTTAATCTGTTTTCCAAAAAGTTACACATTTATTCACAACAGCATAGAGTCTCCAGTCTCAGGTCCTCGGTCCTCCAGAATAGGAGTGTACGTGGATCACACAGCAGGTATTCTGTCCTTCTACAGCGTCTCTGAAACAATGACTCTCCTCCACAGAGTCATCACCACCTTCACTGAGCCTCTACATGCTGGATTTAGTGTTCATGGATGGCATGCAGGTAGTGCTGAACTCTGCAAACTGAAATGATTTTTCAGAATCAGAATCAGAAATGTTTTAATGGCCATGTACAGTTTTAAGGACTGTACAAGGAATTTGTCTTGGTAGTTGGTGCACAAAACAAAAACAAAGAAAAAACAAAGAACAATCCAGCAACAACAATAATAATAATAATAAATATAAAGGATGAGGGATAAATAAAGAATAGATAGAAAATAAAGGATAAATAGGATTAATATAAATATACATATATATATATATATATATATATATACAGTGCAGCAGATAATGTCATTATTGAGGTGGTGATCGGTTGGGGGGTGGGGTTCAGTGGGTGACTTGGGGTGTGTTCATGTGGATGGTGGCACAGGGAAAGAAGCTGTTTTTGTGTCTGGAGGTTCTGGTCCTGATGGACCTAAACCTCCTTCCAGAAGGGAGAGATTGAAACAGTTAATGACCGGGGTGGGAGGGGTCAGCCACAATCTTTCCTCCACAGTACTCCACAGAGCTCACTGTAGAGTCTCCCGGGGTGAGGGGGGTTGGGTTCTTCCTGAAGACACACACACACACACACGCAAGCACACACACACACACACACACACACACACACCCCCACCCAACCACACCCACCCACACACACACACACACACACACACACACACACACACACACCACACCTGTAACAATGTTCCTGTTTATTCATCAGCTTTAATTTTTTTACCAATTAATCAGATTGTGATCAATAATGAAGGAAAATGCTTGTTGTTGTTGTTTTTTAACAGATTCTTCTTGGGGGTATTTCACTAAACCTAGATACAGGATTTATCCAGTATAATCTGTTATCCTGGATTAGTTAATCCATTACAATGAGTTTCTAAATGTTGTATTTTCATGTTTCATGTTCATGTAATTTTTTTTCTCTCTAATAAACCACATTATTACAGAGATGTATTTTGTGCTTTTGTATATTTTTAGCTAGTGTCAAACAAAAATATTAAAATGAACAAACATAAAAATAGACAAAATGAAGCTAAGAATACAAACGACAACAAAAATTACACAAAAACTAAAAACCTGACAATCACTGAAAAGAAGAAAAACAGATGTAAATAGACACAAACTACACTTATTTCTTGTATAAATGTTCAGTTTGATCATTAATGTAAATGCTGACAAAGTTGTTGATAATGTGACCCTTAGATGTTATTATATAGCTGATATTATTATTCATTTATTTATTTATTTAGCCTCAAACTGAATTCATCACTTCAAATACAGGTTAGAAACAGAATTTACACACGAAAAAAAACATTGTAATCTAATAAGAACAAATCTAGTGAATAAATAGATGATAAATACTAAAAATTAAACAGTAAAACTACACAAACTAGTATACAAATATTGTTCAAAATTTATTCAGAACAATTATTCAATTAATTATTAAATCAGGATCATATTTTAATTGTATAAACAAAAATAAGATTACAGACGGACTGGTGTACCCACGTCTAACGCCTGATGACAGCTGGAGATAGGCACCAGCAGACCCCCATGGCCCTGAAAATAGGAG
Organism: Gouania willdenowi; assembly: GCF_900634775.1. Lineage (NCBI taxonomy): Eukaryota > Metazoa > Chordata > Actinopteri > Blenniiformes > Gobiesocidae > Gouania > Gouania willdenowi. The sequence goes on from NC_041049.1 coordinate 3,150,267, forward strand.
CAAACAGGTTGGAAAATGGATGGATGGAAGATTATAGACACATATAAATAAACAGGAGCAGAAATGAACATTTGAGAGATATAAACTTACATTTTTAGAAAAGATTAGAATGTTTTTAGTGCCATTATATGCAAAGTTCAACAGAATTAAGAGACAACCTGTGGTGAAAGATACAAAAAAACAAGTATTTATAAAGAGAACCACAATAAATACATAAACAGTGAGAACAACAATGGCAATGTTAAATATTTATTTTTTATCAGTTTCTTTGAGCTACAGATAATATTGTTATTACTGAACTTTAAAGTTTTATCGTAAACATTTGTGTTTCGGGCTGAAACACCTCAAATATCTCAACATAATTTCATTATTTATTTCATTTAAATAATTTTTTTTTTTAAATTAGAACACGTTTTAAAAAATACATAATTATGTTTTATTTCATTTAGATAATGTTTTTAAATTTAAATAACGTTTTTAAATTTAAACAATGTTTTTAAATTTAAACAATGTTTTTTTTTAACATAAATAATGTTTTCATAGCTGTCAAGTTTTGGACAGGTATGTACAATAAATCTAAAATAGCCACTTATCAACCACTCACTAAATACAATGATGTGATTAGAATCTGACAGGTCGACCTTTATTAACATTAAACTGCTGTGAATATTTTCTCAAAATGGTGATATATGATATAAATCTTGATAAATTTATCAAATAAAGTCTGACCAGAAAAACAATTCTGGGTTAAATTTGCTGATGCTAAAATGCTACACAGGGCCATCACTGTGGGATGATGAGCAAGTCCCTTAACCCCGAACAGCTCCCCAGGCGCCGCAAAATGGCTGCCCACTGCTCCTCAGGGGATGGTTAGTGAATTTCTCCATTGTGAGATAATAAAGTATACAAAAAAAATTAAAAATAAATAAATATTAACAAACAGATGATCAATATGTGTCACTCATTAATCATCTAACTGAGCTTTACATGTTGTTCTGAGAAGTAAAAGCAGCGACTCCTAAAACTAGTATTTTGATACATAATAAGCTATAATATAAATATATATTGAAAATAAGGGATATATATATATATATATATATATAAAATATTATAGTTTTCTATATCGCCAAAATAGAAAACTCGATACATCTTGAATCTTGATATATCTCCCAGCCCTAATTCATAAATGATAAAACAGCCTAAATAAAAACATAAATGTGTATATGAAGCACATGTGTTTATTTAATATACTTACAGTTTATATACAAGTCAACACGTTGAATATTTATTGTTAATTTCACATTGTTTGTCTTTAAGTTAGACATTAACATTTTATTTTATTATAATCTCATGTGGTTCTCTGGTATCCACTAATGACTTATTAAACACATTTATTACAGACTTTACATTATTTAACACTTTATAAACAGTGTATATTTGTGGAGCTTGTGATTGGATGATTTTTCATAGTGACTTAACGTGTTTCCTTCTGCTGTGGTAGACGTTAAAATATCAGTTATTAATCTAACAGAACGTGTAACTGTGTCACATCCTGATGGTCTTTATGAAGATAAACTCTGTCACATTTAACAACGTATTTACACCAGTTCTTTGTTTCACCAGAACGTCTTCATTCATCATCTCTGTTCTGAGTTGTTTCTGGGTTTGTTGCCGCTAATCTAATCTAATCTAATCTAATCTAATCTAATCTAATCTCGCGAGAACTGCCACTCAGACCATTTCAGGTGGCAGTTCTCGCGAGGCAAGGCAAGGCAAATTTATTTATATAGCGCATTTCATACTCAAGGCAACTCAATGTGCTTTACATGATAAAACAATCAATTGTTTAAAATCAATAAGAACATTTAAATCAATAAGAACAATTAAAATCATCAGTAAAATCAATTAAAATCATCAGTAAAATCATCATTACATCAACAACATGACAAAAAATCTCTCTCTCAATCATATGCAGTAGAGAAAAAAAGTGCCTTTAACTTTGATTTAAAAATGTTCACATTAGATACTGACTTCAGCTCTGCTGCAGTTTGTTCCACTTCTTTGCAGCATAACAACTAAAAGCAGCATCACCATGTTTACTGTGAACTCTGGGCTCCACTATCTGATCTGTGTCCATAGATCTGAGAGACCTGCTGGGTTCATACCTGACTAACATGTCACTGATGTATTCTGGACCAAACCCATTCACAGATTTATACACCAGCAGCAGAACTTTAAAGTCTATTCTGAGGCTGACTGGGAGCCAGTGTAAAGACTTTAAAACTGGAGTAATGTGTTCTGACCTCTTTGTTCTGGTTAAGACCCGAGCTGCAGCGTTCTGAACCAGCTGTAGCTGTTTGATGCTCTTTTGGGGGATTCCTGTCAGAAGACCATTACAATAGTCCAGTCTGCTGGAGATAAAAGCATGGACCAGTTTCTCCTGATCTTTCTGAGCCATTAAACCTTTCACTCTGGAGATGTTCTTTAGGTGGTAGAAGGCTGTTTTTGTGATAGATTTGATCTGACTGCTGAATGTAAGATCTGAGTCAATCAGAACACCAAGGTTTTTGACTTGGTCTTTAGCTTTTAAAGATCGAGACTCAAGATACTTGCTGACAGCAGTCCTCTTTTCCTTGTTACCAAAGACAATCACCTCCGTCTTGTCATGGTTTAGTTGAAGGAAGTTTTCACTCATCCAGCAGTTTACTTTTTCTAAGCAGTCACACAATACCTCAATGGGACCATGGTCATCTGGGTTCAGTGATAGATATAGTTGTGTGTCATCTGGCTAGTGACGACGTTCAGTTCAGTAAGGCATCTTTGCATTATTATTACATTAAAATACAGGATATTTACAGGAAAATACTAATACGGGACGATGGCGGGAAATAATAAAATATGGGAGTTTCCCAGGAAAACGGGATACTTGACAGGTATGTGTGAGGATGTCAGCAAAAAAGTGCAATCCGTGGTGTCTGGTTGTTTCACGTGTCAGGTTGGTGCTCAATGGAAACTCTCCTGAAAAACAGTATCGAGTCCCAAAAGCGAGGAGTGTGGAGCCAATATCACCAATGGAAACGTGCCATAAATTACTGTTTAAACAATGATGTGTTACGTTGGAAATTTACAACTGGTCAGATTACAAAAGCACAAGAAACACAGAAAAACAGGTGACTACATGTTTTGCTCACGGAAAATTTACACTTAACTAAAATTAGTGTTAGCAAACAATTATGATTATGATTATAAACCTCTGACTAAATTATTCACAACATCTGAGTTGAAAAGTCCAAGCAGTTTTCCCCAAACCTGCTATTCAAAAATAAAAGAAAGACCAGGTTACATTTTTTTTTTTTTTAAATAGCATCAGCAAACAACACTTTCATTATGATTATAAACCTTTGACTAACTAGAATATTTGTATTTCCTGAAGAAAATGCAAGAGAGGATACAGGTGCTGGCCTGCGTCACACTGCATTAGTTTTAGCTAGCATTAACATAAACCAGCATAAGCATAAACTAAAATTAAAGCGGACATATCATGGTAAATCCACTTTTTTAGCCCTTAAATGCATTTTGTGATTAGAAGTACAGAAAAAATCAAATTAGTCTCTTCAGGTTCTCCGTAGATATCTTTATATTCTGTTTTGCTCATATTTTTCAATCTGTTTCGATTTTTCTATTCTCTATTATGTTTTTTGAACAATAACGTCAGCTGAACTGCCAAATTAGTTCATCAACTCCAGGTCCAACACTTCGAGCAATCCGCCATTTTTACTTCTCGCTTTTATTTTGTAGTCCAAGCTCCAGGATGCAGAAGTTACGAGAGGATAAGTCAAAATGTTTGGTTGTTGGATGTAGTAACCCACACGCTTCATTACGTCTCCCAGCATCAGAACCTTTTCAAAGTGTCCGGTTGAGTTTTATTTTTTATAGAAATGTACCCACATATGTGGGTAAGGTCATTTTAGTGTGTGAAGCACTTCAATGATGACTGCTTCATCAACCTCCACCAGTATAAAGAAGGATTTACAGAAAGACTTTGTCTGATTGATGGTTCAATTCCTTCTATCTGTGGAGACAACGAACAGAGCACTTCAGTAAGCTGTAAATAACGCTAAAAAGTGTGATGATAAGACGTCCCTGTCATTGTTTTGTTAGCATTAGCAGTTGCACCGTCTTCATATGTTAGCGCTGTGTGTTTGTTTTAGATCCTTGATGATATGGCCTACGTGATTTAATTTAAGTCTAAAGTTTTCATTAGTCATTTCATTTTGCTGTTTTTGTCTTTGAAAAGACTGTATTAAAATACATTTCGTGACGTTAGCTTGGCGCTAGCTCGGTGCTTGTGTTAGCTCACTTGTTAGGGTTCTGCAGGTTTATCTTCATTTTCATCTCGCTCCGCTGGGTCCGACTGGCTGGAACATGTAAAGCTGGATGGACAAGTCTAACGTTGTTGACATTTTGTAAATAACGTGTGAATAAACTTTTTCTACGCCGCTACATAGCCGTATCTTTTCTATCAAACTACAAAAAGCAGGGTGGAGTTGAACCTGAAGAGGGGGCGGGGTATGAAGTGTCTCATTTGCATTTAAAGAGGCCTCACCAAAACGAGTTGCTCTCAGAAGCACATCAGAAAAGGGTAGAAAAGGGGTGGAGCTATAATAATGAGGAATTCAGACCCAAGCAGTGCAGTTCCGCTTTATATAGACCACAACTGTATGATTTATATGTAAAAAGGAAGGATTTAAAAGCATGATATGTCCCCTTTAAGATTAACTAGGATTACTATAGTATTAGCCTTAACATCAACCTAACATTAGCATCAGCAGAGCTGCCACGCTTTCAGAAAGGATGATCTAGAGATGGTATGTAACTACTCAATTTTGTTCACTGTTTATTGTGATTTTACAAAGAATAAATCATATGATTTTTATCCCCATATCGCCCACCCCTACGTGTGTCTGTGTTAGACATTAACTTAAATTAATTAAAACTTTTATTCAGCTACTAGCAGTGTTATGAACACAGTGTTTTAAGTGGGAGCCCCCTGCCTCTGACATCATCAACATCTGTGACAAACACCTACAACATGAGACATGTCCCCAGATAAATTATGGACAGTTGGTTGAAGTGAAATATTGACAAATAAATGTATTTTGTCAAAATTCTTGTTAGTTTTCATTTCTAATTTCTGGTTGATTAAAACTAGCATTAGGAGGCCACAGTGCAGGGAGAGCTGCTGTATGGAGGTGATGACATCATTCTGAAGGTAGAAATCAATGTTAAAACAGGACAAAACCATGTTAAAAAAAGAACACGTTTTTTTTCCCCCAGAACGCATCATGTCATTTAAGTCTCACTCGTCATTTTCTTAAACTTGGCAGCCCTGCATCAGGCTAGCATGAACACAAACTAGCATTACCATTAGCATAACATTAACAAAGTATTAGCATTAACATTGACTTGGCAATAGCATTGATCGAGCATTATCACTAACCTAACATTAGCATCAGCCTAGCATTAGCATTAACATTAACCTAGCGTTAGCTGCATCCTCACTAAATTATTCCCAACACGTAAGTGGAAGTGTCCCAGTAGTTTTCCTTAAACCAGCAGAACTCCAGACGCGTGTTTACAATAAAGAGTCGTGGGAACTTTTACAATGTACAAGTTTTATTTTTAATGAACTCTTCAGTGGTTGGTAGTCACAGCACAGCTTGCATGTTTTAAGCCACACCTATTTTACAAGATGATGGGAGGAATGGACAGAAAGGCTCTGCAGTGGAGGGGGCGGGGCTTCAGTAAAATGTGCTTAAAAAGGCCACTGAAATGCATAAAATGGGTTTCAGATGATGGGGATGACGTCACCACTCGTCACACGGCATCGACAGTGCATGTAGACTCAGTTAGCGACACCTAGCGAAGCTTCACTGTGGCTTCAGTTACTAAAGCTTTAACCACAACAACAGCACACAACCAAGGTGAAATGTAGCATTAGCTTCCTTTTTTCTCTCTCCCACCGTCGTCACACTTTGGAAAATGAAGCGGCGTTAAAAGGAAAGAAGTGAAAACAGTTTGACCTCTGGAGTTTGTATACTTTTTAATAGTAACAGACGGAAACCATAAACGCATGCCATGTGCTGCTCTCAAACAAATACGTACAGGTATATACAGCGTCACTCAGTACCTGCTAAAACAAAGTGAGAAATAACAGCGTATAAACCGACTACACTACAAACTTAAAACAAAAGAAGAAGAAGAAGAGGAGGAGGAGGAGGAGGAGGAAGGCCAGCGATGGAAGAAGCAGCGGTGGATAAGTGAACAATCCTACAGGTGATGGACATTAAAGCATTAAAAAAATAAAGAAAATAATGCATATTGCACATACAGTGAAAGCTTAAACTCCACCAAATCTGCCGCCAGAATGTTCCCTCTTGGAGGAAGACGAAGAAGAAGAAAGAAGGAGAGAGTGTTTGTGTTGATAAAATGTAACAAAAGCACACGACAGGACGAGAGGAAGAGGAAAAGAGAGCGTGGCACCATAAAAACCTGGGAGAGCTCCTTCTCTCTCTCTTCTATACATCTAAGGCTCGTGGGTTCAATAGTTGTCGCTTCTGTAAACAGCAGTGGTTTTAAAAAGTGGCGTCGTGAAGGATGGATGGAGCGAGAAAAGAAAGAGAGAGCGAGAGAGTGGGATTAAAGAGGAAAACGTGTGATGTCTGCTGCAATTAATGTCTAGATGTGCAATTCCATTAGTCACTGCCGTGGGGCGCTATAGAGGGGCGTGGCAGGGGGCGGAGTCTACTTGGAAAGCTTGCTAATGACTCGAATGAGCGCGCCGTTCTCGTCCTTTAGTCTCTGGTTGTCGGATTTCAAGTCTGGAAGCGTCTGAAAGGACAAGAAGGGACGGGAAGAGACGCTCAGGATTAGATCACACAAATACACACTAATATACACACATACATACGGACAGGTTTAGATCACACACGCACACACACACGTCTCACTTATAGACACATATACTGTGTATATATATATATACAGTATATATACACACACAGTTCATTCACATTCACACACACACACATAAACACATATGTATGGCATATGTGTTTATATATATATATACACACACACACTTATATATACACAGATACGAACAGAGAGGCTTTGAGGACCTGTCTCATCTTATATACACACAATATTGTATACACATATATATGTACACACAAATAAACACACATATACATACATACATACAGAAAGGCTTCGACCACACGTCTCAACTTATATAAATTATGTACAATGTGGCCAGACCAGCCTGTCATTGTCCAATCTGGTTAGATCTCTGAGGCTAAGCAGGTCTGGTTAGTAGTTGGATGGAGACCACTGAGAATTCCAGGGGCCACAGTGGGGGACAGTCATTGTAGTGGTATCTGTCATTGGCCACGTTTACATGGGAGCTTTAATTCCTCTTTAAAGTGGAATAAAAGTGAATTTCTCTTTAACCTGACCTTGTAAACACAGTAAACAGAACAGGCTTCACTGGACGGCTGGCTCTAGGACCCAGAGGTGGAGTAAATGTGTCCCCGTACTACATTCACAGGCTGTAATATCACCAGTTTATCATTTTACCAGTTGTTAGAGCTTCTATCTTTACCACGGAGCAAATATTTATTCCTGGTGGATGTTTTCCAGAGTTTTACTGGACTTTTTACCAGTGATTAGTTCATATCTCCTTCCGCTCCGCGATCCAAACTGACACTGTGTGTTATTGTCGAGCTGCTGCTTCAAAACTACAAAATAAATATTGTCGCCGACAATAAAAGGTTTGTTGTGTGTTTTTCCTGACGTCACATTCTCCCCCTGTCCAATCAGAGCCTTCCCAACCCCCAGACCTAAAGCAGAATTATCTAAAGCCAAATAAACCTGTTTTCCTTGTAAACACGAAGCAGAAGACTTTCATTCCAAATGATTTAATTCGGAATTAAAAAACATCATGTAATTGTGGCCAATATGTCCTTGGGCAAGACGATGGCAGCCTCGCTTCTGTCAGTCTGCCCCAGGGCAGCTGTGGCTACAGTAGTAGCTTACCACCACTAAATGTGGAGTGAAAGAATAATGCCTTAATTCTGTAAAGAGCTTTGAGTGTCTATGATAAAGCGCTATATAAAATCCAATACATTATTATTATTAAGGTCAGTTTAAAGAGGATTTAACTTTTATTTTGAATTAAAGAGGAATTAAAGCTTCAATGTAAACCATCCATTAAAAACCTCCCACTTTTCTATAGCAAGACATAATTCCTAAAGGCACTGCACTAGTTTATACACAATTATATAAACACAGAAATCACACTTATACACACACACACACACACACACACACACACACACACACACACCACACACACACACACACACACACACACACACACACACACACACACACCACACACACACACACACACACACACACACACACACACACAAACGTAAGCACGCACAAAAAACAAACAAGCACACGCACACAAACACTCTTGTAGAGAGTCACACTTATAAACACACACACACGGTTAATCTGATGGTCAAAGGTCAAAGGTCAGATACACTCAGCCATGCAGAGTCTCAAAGTGAGAATCCAGGAAGTGGTCACACATGCCTCACAATTAAAGGAAGAGGGAAGTGGGAGCACTTCCTGTTCTGCTCTGACTTCCACTTCCTGTGCTGATGAACAGCTGACGTACGCTGACTGAACTCCTGCTGATGGGAAGCTAAAGGCAGCGTCTGCGTGCATCTATCTATATATACATAGATCTATCTATCGTTTAAACAGGAGCTTCATGCAGAGGAAACAACGTTGGACGCTCTCCTTTTAAACGTTTAACACTCAAACCAAACCAGTCTGAGCACATTCATCTCATACTGGGAGGAACTGGTTTGATCAGCTACAGCAACTGTGACGGGACGCTGACAGCTCTCAATGTGTGCAGCACCCAAAACTTAATACACAGAGTAACTAAAATACACTCAAGGACAAAAAGAAACACATGAAATAACAAAAATACACTAAAGGACAACAAAATTAAATAGAAATACAGAAAATGAACCAAAAAAGTAGATGAAATGACTCCAAAATCATGCAAAAATTACAACAAAATACAAAAAATGATAAAATTACACAAAATGACTCCAAAAACACACAGAGACAAAAAATAAATACAAAAAAATGACAAAACACAACAAAATAGAAATACACAAAATAACAAAAAATACAGAAAATGACTCTAAAAAACACACAAAAAAACAAAACTGAAAGCTGATAATGTGACCCTCAGATCAGATAAAGTCACGTTTGTGTTTATAGTTTATAGTTAGTGTGAAGGGGCGGGGCATAGAGTTGAATGAGCCAATCAGAGGTGTAGGTAACTAAGACTAGAACTAATGAGAAATGCTACGACTGAAACTATGATTAGTGACAAATAAATGTTTTGTCTTATTTACAACAAAATTTATTTAACAAAACAAATTGATTAATTTGGAATAAAAATGTATTTATTTATTTATTTGATTTAACTTAAAAAAAAATGGAAACAAATGTGTTTTATTTTTATTTAAATGACATTAAATTGATAAACAAGGATAAATCCTTATTAATGAATAGATTAACATCTTTGTTTAGTTGTGGCTGAACTGTAGGAGGAGAGCGTCCCGTTGGGAAAAAAAGCACTTACAGGGTAAAAAAACTTCCCCAACCTTCAAAATAAAATAAAAAAGAGAAAGAGGAAGCAGAGGGACGCAGCACGGCTGAAACACCTGCCTGTCTACGATCACCGTGGAGCATGGAGGAGATGGAGAGAAAAGGAGGGACAACAGGGACCATGAAAACAGGGAGGAAAGGGGGAGGAGTCAGAGGGCGGGGGGCGGCCGGCTGCAGGCCGACTCAGAGAGCCTCTCCACCACTCGGGCCAGAGCTCGGTTCTCAGCCTGCAGCCGTTCTTTGAGCTGCCGCAGAGTCTGAACCTGCTTTACCTGAGGGAGGCTCTGCAGGGGACACACACACACACGCACACAAAGACAGACACACACACACACACACACACACACACACACACACACACACACACACGACGACAGGGTTCATGAAAGACACGAGGAGTGGAGGAAGTAAAACAGACAGAATAGGGAGACGTTAGCGATGAGCTGCTGATCAAAGCTTTCTACATACTGCACCACCACACTTTATCCCTCACTTCCTGTTACCGTCCCACCTCTGGACCAATCAGAAGACTGTGTGCACGCACGCTGAGTGAACGGCGTCCAAACATCCTGAAATAGTTCAAATGTGTCTCCAAATCCTTCTCTTCTAACATTTGGAACAGGAAATCTGAACTCTGATCATTAAGCGTTTGTACATGTGGGTGTTACGGTTTAACTAGTGATCGTGTTATGTAGTGGTGACTAGTGTCTATTGTTAAGGACAGATGTGTGAGTGTTAAGGAAAGCTGTCAGTGATACAGTTCGACTGGTGACCGTGTCATCTTGTGGCTGATTATAAAACCACATGTAGTAGAAACAGTTTTTATTGAATTGTGATGAACTTGTGCAGTGACTTGTCACCACTTATAACAATCACCATTTGAACCAATAAACCCCATATCTGAACATTTTTTCCCCTTTTCAACAAATTTACCTCCTCATGCTTCCAACATGTTGTTTTTCTCCATCACTTAAGACAGGGGTTCTCAACCTTGGTGTCAGGACTCCATTTGGGGTCATGAGACACTGGGAGGGGGTCACCAGATGCCTTCAAGAAACTAAGAATCTTTTTGAACAATTTGAGCCCATTTTTACTTATTTTTACCTTTTTTCTGAAACTACACCAAACTCACCATATTTTAACCTATTTTCATCACTTTTTCTTGCCATATTTTTGCTCCTTTTAAGGAATTTTTGCAAAATTTCTCACATTTCTGACACTTCCTTCTCAAATTTCAATGCCTACTCAGCACATTTTTTCAATTAGCATGTGTTGATCACATGATCATGTGTAATCAAATTCAAGTTACTTTTTGTAGCCTTTCATAAACATTAACTAAAAAAATCTTTATATAACATGAATAAATAAATGTGATTATCACAGATTCATAGAACAATGGACCATCATTTTGCTGACTTCAGTGATGGACCCCAGAAATGTCTCCCCTTTATTCCCCCTTATTGTCTCCACATGACTGTTCAACCACCTTCAGTGGGGGTCCCCCTCTCTGGAACCGTTATTTTGGGGGTCGCGGGCTGAAAAGGTTGAGAACCACTGACTTAAGACAAACGTTTGTTTGATCACCAACTAAACTACATAACCACCTTGTGCATTACACCGGTAGAAAGTCAGTTTTCATGAAGTATGTGGAAAGCTTGTGTTTAAATCTGTGCTTCTTTGTGAGGCTTGAACTTCAATGAGTGACAGACAGAGAAGATCAAACCTAAAACTAACACGTCATGGACACAAACCTCCAAACGTCTGAATCTACAGACAGCCACAACATTAGGAACACCTCCTGGAACATGTGTTCATGTAACTCATAATAATGTGATTGAAATATTAAGCATAAAAGATATAAACAAATAAATGATAGATTAAAACAGATAAATATATTACTAAATGAATAAATAAAAAAGATTACAGCTAATAAAAATTAAAAACAGATTAAAAAAAGATTACAAAATCAATAGATAAAAATAAAAACCGTATTAATAGATAAATAAAAAACATTGAAAACAAAAAAATGGATTACAAAATTAAAAAAAAGTTAATTACAAAATAAACTGCAAATAAAAACTACAAAAAATACAGAGGACAAAAAAAGAAAATAAATAATAAAAGGATAACATTATAACACGATATTGGAAAAAATGAATTGATTTCTAATATATAATAAACAGATTAAAGAAAAAGATAAATAAAAAAAACATTTACTAAAAAATAAATAAATCAAAAAATCTAAATTATAAAATAAACAAAACTAAAATAATGAAATAAATATATTATAAAATAAATATATAAGAAGGTGGAGCACCAACATCCACAGCTCTTTTACCTATTTATTTTTTAATAAATGGACACTAGAAGCAGTGAGAAAACTCTCGTCCTGCAGTGGTCTTAATGTTTTGGCTGCTGTGTGTGTGTGTGTGTGTGTGTGTGTGTGTGTGTGTGTGTGTGTGTGTGTGTGTGTGTGTGTTACCTTCAGTTCCTCCTCCATCTCAGAGATCTTCCTTTCTAGAGCTCTTTTTTCCTGCCAGGATCAGAGAAGTGGGTTAAACTGGATCTGATGGGAGTGACTCTCTCACACACACACACACACACTGAGTGAAGAGGTGAAGGCTTCACACACGGTGTTTACGTTGTGACACACACATACACACACAAAATGTGTTCAAGCATCAACCGCTTCACACTCAGGCTTTGTCCACACGTACGCAGAGTTCTACGTCAAATAAAGCTGAAATAATTCAACCACTAGGGGGCGACATAAGGACATATAACTGGTTTACTAAATGTTTCTATTGATCTGGTCTTAGAGGACTATAGTGCCCCTAGTGGTGAAAACACACACTTTAGGCAGTAAATCAGTGATCTATTAAAAGCCGTTTGAGGAGAATATTTACATTGATGATATTAACTAAAGTCCAGCTCTACTACACATGTTCAATTGTGGTTCACACTTTACTAGTAGGGATGCACCGACACCACTTTTACCCAAGCCGATACAATACCGATACCTGTGTACGTGTACTTGCCGATACCGAGTATTGATACTTAAACCACAAACAAAAAATGTGGCCTAATACCATCAAAATGTACTTATTAGTAGATCTAGGTCTAACAAAACACATTATTATGCAACATATTTGTTTAATGAACTTTTAAAAATAGGACTATTTTACAGTTTTAGAGCCTGTGTTCCTCCATCTTGAAATCACATGATTGATGATGTCACACGGCCCCACTGCCTGTAAACATCCCATTGTTTTCTATTGGAGTGAAACATTCAGCCTGATTTTTACATCATTTACCAGCTTTTTAAGTCAAAATGACAACTTGTGCTGTGCTTGCTTGCTCTAAAAAAACCAGGAAAAGTTAAAGATGTAGATATAAATCTATTTTGTTTACAGAAAGAGGATAAAAACAGTTAATAATCTATGACCACAGGGGGCGACAGTTCCAACTCTGCGGTTTGATAATAGACAATGAAACAGAGAAGAAGAGCTCTCCTAAGGGACCTTTACTCTCTCTTAAACAGTGTGCTGACATGCTCTGGTGGCTGAAGTTAAGCAACTAAATCACAGACTGTTGAAGGAAAATTACGTCTATCCTCAGGGTTTGTGCGTCTTCAACCGTCCGTGATTTACTCACTAACTTCAGCCACCAGAGCATGTCAACGCACTGTTTAAGGGAGAGTAAAGGTGCCTTAGAAGAGCTTTTCTTCTCTGCTTTTCCCGATTATTTAGAGCTAGCACAAGTAACTATCTAAAAATCAGGCTGAATGTTTCACTCCAATAGAAAACAATGGGATGTTTACAGGCAGTGGAGCCGTGTGACATCATCAATCATGTGATTTCAAGATGGAGGAACACAGGCTCTAAAACTGTAAAATATTCACATTTTTAAAAGGCAATTCAATGAATATGGTGCAAAAATAATGTCTTTGTTAGACATAGATCTACTAATAAGTACATTTAGAAGATTTTAGGCCACATTTGTAAAAAGAGTGGATGATAACTTTAAGCAAAACACCATGAACTGGAAGACAGATTATATTTTCTTCTCTGCTTGTTACAGCAAATGTTCATTATTAGATACTTTTTTTTAAATGACTATAAAACTGATATTTTAAATTTGTTCACCATTCAAAACCATTGGATAGAATAGGTATACATTAACTATTACGAGTGTATCAGTACAGTATCGAACCGATACCGGATACCAGTATCGTTATCGGTGCATCCTTATTTACTAGTGAAGCAAAAAGCGCTACGCTACATTTCTAAGAATTAAAACCCCTCATGGTTCCGATCTGCGTCTACTCCAGCTATAAATCAATATTACAGTAAACAAACAGTGAGTATTTGCTCCCTAAAGGTTGGAACTCAGAGAGCTGAGAGGCCGTTTACGTGTGGACAGAAGGAAACGCGTCTTTCTGCTCAGACGCCAAAAACACTCACATCACCAGATCATTTATTCCACCTGTAATGCAGTCTGAGCCTTTATCAGGAACGTTTGGTTCTGACCGCTGACATGTTCACCTGCTGCCCTGGGATCACGGGAAAATCTTGCTTTTAACAATAAAAGGCAGTCTTTTGATACATTTTTAGCATTTAACTACTCCTAATGTAATTTTTAAAAGATTTCTCTTATCACTTATGTTTCTTAGAATTTTTTTTTTTGTAAATCTTTAAAAGTTCTTTAAATTTCTGAAAATATTTAAAAAAAAAAAAAAAAAAAAACAACTTTTTTTTTTTAAATTTCAGCATTTTCTCAATATAAAGATTTTACCTTTGAATTCAGAGTAAAATTTATTTTAAAGGAACTTAACTTTAAACTTCTTTAAATTTTTAATAAAAAAAAGAAAGAAAAAAAATTCAAATATAATTTCTGTTTAATTCAAATCAACTTTATTTATGTAGTACAAATTTTATTGAATTGAATTTGAATAAGATTTACTCATGGAGTGGATTAAATTATTGAGACTTACTGTATTTAGCATCTAACTACTAATAATATGGACTTTCCCCCTTTAAATATACATGTAAAAAATATAATTGTGTTTTAAATACAGGTATTAAATGTAACTGCTGGAACAAATTTTGTGTAAATGTTGCAATAATAATAACAATTTACTAGAAAATGGTCATTTTCATTTTTTTCTGAACAGTTGAGAAAGATTACGTGCTTTTATTTTAAAGATTCACACACAAAGTGGCATATATACTTCTACCAACAGGAGGCAGTAAATTACAGTTACATTTTTAACAAGATTCACTTTCACTCTTCAAATCAAATTTTGTTCATTATCTATGATTTTTTTTTAATGAAAATGATTATTGTTTGTTTAATGTTCTGGCTGAGCCATAAAACGCTCCAGTTTTTGCTCTTTAGTCGCATTAAAGGTGGAAAAGCTTCTGAAATGATTCTTCCTGGTCTTTGATCTTAAAGTTGTGACATCATCATGACATAAAAACTAGCGCTGAATCAAAAAAAAAACAGTGTGAAAACAAACGTGCAAATCATCCTCCCCGGCCTCGCCTCACACACATGTACTGAGAGAAATCATCTAAACACACACACACACACTGCTGGTGAAAGGAGGAGAGAAGGTGGCTGTGTGGGGCGATGGCGCCCCCTTTAGGTGAGACGACAGCCAGGAGCAGCAGCAGCAGAGAGACAAAGATAAACCCTGAAAGCTCAGGGCAGCTCATACCCACACCCAGCTGATACTGAGGCCTGCTCGTTCCCTTCAGACATAAAGCCAACGGGAGAGTTACTGCACCGTCACGCACCACGACACACACACACACACACGACCGAAACGCACACACACACACACACACACACACAGAGGTGACCGAAACAAACACCCACAAAAACAGTCGCCTGACAAAAAGGACAAGGACAAAAACACAAAATCAAAAACATACATGATTCCAAAAATACTAAAAATATGAAAAAACAAAACGACAACAAAAACACAGAAGATGACTATAAAAATATACATTCCCCTCCAAAAGTACTATAACGACAAGGTCAATTCCTTTGTTTTTGTTGTTTAAACAAAAGGTGCTCTGTCCTGTTTAACATCTAGATGTAAATACCATAAAAATAAAAGCTGGAATTCTGAACTTTTGTCTCATATTCATGTTTTGATCTGAAACCCAAATGTCTTCAGTAAACAACAAAAACAAAGGAATTGATCTTGCCGTTACAGTATTTTTAGAGGGGAATGTACAATGACTCCCAAGATGATTCCAAAAAAACAAAACACAAATATACAATTATATAATTAACAAAATAAGAGACACAAAATGACTCCACAAAACCCACAAAATGACTCCACAAAATGCTTCCAAAATATGCAAATGCTTCCCAAAATACATAAAACGATGGAATATACTATGATTCTAAACATACAAAAAAGAGAAAAAAAACAACAACACAAAACGACACCAAAACAGACAAAATTATTTCAAAAATAGACAAAAATGAAAACAAAAACACCCAAAAAAGCCAAAAAATAATGATTCCATACGCACACAAAATGACTCCAAGAAAACAGAAAAAGGCAACAAAAACCCACATCCCCACAACAAAAACACACAAAATAACATAAAAATACACAAAACGATGAAATACACAATACAATTCCAATTGTACACAAAAGAAGAAAAAAAAAAAACACAAAACAACACCCAAACACTTAAAATTACTATAAAAATAAGACAAAATGAAAAAAACACATACAATGGCAGAAAAATACAGAAAACGACAAAAACACACAAACAAAAAAAAACAAACTAAAAAACACACAAAATTATGACAAAATACAAAATGGCAGAAAAATACAGAAAAAGATGAAAAAAAAAAATACACAATGATTCCAAACGCACACAAAATGTCTGCAAGAAGCAACAAAAACACACAGAATGAGTCCAAAAACACACACAGCCTCTGTTCATTATTCTATGAATGTTGATCACGTGATCCTTGGTTTTGTGTGTGCGTCTCATGTGTAACAGATGTGTGTGTAGTATTTACCCTTTTCTCCATCTCCAGCTGCGATCGCTCAGCGTATCGTTCCTGCCTCTGCAGACACATCATCATCATCATCAAACACTGATAAAACAACGTGTGTGTGTGTCACAGTTCCTTTAGTGAGAACACATTATATATCTATATATTTATAAATATGTATATGGTGCAGTACCTGTGTAGCCTTCTCTAGCTGTAGCTTCAGGTCTGCCAGCTCCAGGTCGGTGTCACGTAACTGAGCTTTCAGCTTCTCGTTCTCAGCTAAGATCTGCTCGTAGAGCTGCAGAGGAAAGCCAGAGGTCAAAGGTCAGACCTGACACGACACACAGCTGCTGCTGCTGCTGCCACGTGATTGGCTGCACAACATACAAATTAACCCATGTGCTGATATCTAAAATATTATTTATGGAGCGGTAGCATTTTCTTTTTTTTTACCCATGCTAAAAAAATTCACACACAAACAAACCTTTTTGTAGTCAGTGGTGTCGTCCCGGTCGAGTCGGCTGGAGTACGGCCGTCGACTCTCGCCGTAGCTGCGGCTGTAAAAGCCGTCGTTGCGTTCTGAAGACGAAGTGCTTTCGTTCCTGCTTCAGAGAAAAGGAGGAGACGACGTTTAGAGAAACTGATGGAGTGAAATCAGATGAAAAGGAGGAGGAGGCGGAGTCACGTACCTGGACAACCTGTCGCTCTGTGAGGAGACAAAGAAGGAAACAGTCAGAGCTCCAGATGCACCAAAGCACACATTTTAAACGTCATCATCTCATGCACCTCACGTGTAATGTTGGTGAAACTTTAGGATCAAACGTGACGAAAATTGTAATAAACTTTTTACCTTTCAGATTTTACAAAAAAGCAGAATTTTCTGACTTTTATTTGAACATCTGGGCCTCTGGGCTGCAGAAAAACTGCCTAACGAAACAGATTTCAAATAAACTTTTGTCCAAATAAATAACGACTGAAAATCGGTATTTCATTTTATTAATTAGATATTGGCAAAAAATTCGCATTTTTTAATTTATTTATCTATTTGAGTGCTTAGAGCACAAATGTGAAACTTAAGGCCTGGGGACCAAATCTGGCCCTTTAAAACATAAAAATCAGCCCGCAGAGAGATGTAAGAAACACTGAGAAAACATGAAACATTGTGTCAATAAGTATTGGTTGTAAAGAGGCGTAAAATATAATAAAAACAAAAATATTTTATTAAGATTTTATTACCTTTTATTATCTATTTATTTATAATTTGTTTCTCATTTAACCTTTTAAGCCCCAGCCACTTTTCTCTGAAAATTCACATACCCATAACAAATAACATTTTTCTAAGCTTCTACATGACCTACACGACTCATTTGATGTGAAATTTTGGGAATTTGTGATACTGAGTGACAATAAATTAGGTTTTAAATACAGAAATCTGTAGTCGGCCCAAAAAAAAAATAAAGCTCTACATTAACAGGGTATATGTAGGAATCCTGAGGTTAATTTCAATACCTTTTCAAGACTTTTTTAAAAACATTTTCACAAAAAACGTGCACACACACATTTCTTTAGATTATAAACAAAAATTATTGTTTGACCTCATGTTATATAACTTAACTTTTGGGCAAAAATGAAGATGTATTATGCGCCTGCACGCATTTGTTTATGTATTTATAATTTAATGTATTTTAGTGCTCTTATTTTGGTGATGGTGCAGTACCTTGTTCCCCTGTAAAGGTTGATGATAAAGCAGGAGTGGATCAGATCATCAGTGACAGTAAATCACTTACCTGTGGCTCTCCTTTGGTGCTGCCCTCCTCTGAGTCCGACTGCTGGTCGGGGTCGTTTTCGTCGCCCTAAAGGTGGAAAAGAAACATTTAACAACGCTTTAAAAACTAAAGACTGGATATGAAGTGATCAGTTTCTCACATCTTGAGTCCAGAAGGAGACGCCGGTGGAGCGTCTCTTTTCTCGGGGCCGCCTGCGATCCCGGATGGAGCGAGGCTGGGTTTTATCCTCGCCTTCCTTCTCCTCCTCTTTTCTCTCCGTTTCTGCACGTTAAAGAAAAAAATACGTGAAATGTTGCCACAACAACACTCCTGCGTCTCCGGTGGGAACGGACCTTTGTCTGCGTCCCTGGAAGAGCGGCTGTAGGACGAGCTGATCCCTGTCAGGCTGTTGGGTCGGTTCAGGCTGCTGGAGGTCAGCGTGGAGTAGGAGGAGGTGGATGTGGTGGAGGTGGACGGAGGTCGGTAACGCTGCCGGGCACAATTCACAAGAGTAAGAATTTAATACTTGCAGTAAGTATGGCGTTAGATTTGTGCCACAACTATGAACAAAGACAAATATAATGAGTGAGCAAAAACAGAATTCTGCACAAGAAATAAAACTGCAAGCAACCACAATGTGTGTGTGCAGACATTTTGCACCAGCAAATACATTTTGCGCAAATGGAAAATATTTCTGCAGGAACAAAAACAAAAACTGTGTGAGAATTAAAGTAATTTTGCGCTAAAAAAAGACAAATTCTGCACAAGCACAGACAAATTCTATATCAGAAAAGTAAATCTGCTCGAGCAAATTGTGAGGGAACAACAAAAATTTTACTTATGCGAGAGCAAAGACAAATTTAATGAGAAAAAGGAGAAATTTTGCATGAGTAAAAACTATTCCTGCACGACTAAAGCCAAATTCTCCCTGCGAAAAAGACAAAGAAAAGAAACTGTGCAAGCATCCACAAATTATGTGTGCAAAGCTAGTTTCTGCTCGTACACAGTTTGTAGCACACAGTGTGTGACAACAGCTCAGGGTGTGTAAAGGCATGTGTGTTTGATGGCAAAATGGTAAATTGACTTTTTTTAAATGCGCTTTTATAAGCACAAATTAGTCCCAAAGTGCTTTAGGATATCAGCTAATTCCCACACCAATCAGACAGAGCTGCCATCCGTGGCACCAGTCAACCATTGTTATGTTACGGTTGTTTCTAATGCCGTTACATCAGTGTGTGTTACGTGATAAAAGAATGAAACGGTGGTACCTCCTCAAAACTGCGGTACTTGGATCGATAGTCGTCCTCCTTGGTCTCCGCCTCCTTCCTCTCCTCCTGTTTCTCCTTGTCCTGCTTCTCCTCTTTCTCCTCCTCGCGAGGTTTCACGGGGCGAGTCCGGCCGATGGTCTTCTCCGCCTCCTGCAGGTCGGTCAGCGTCACGCCCTGAAACGCCACGTGGAAATAACGGTCCTCAAAGATCACGTTCATTAAATTTTATGAATTTGATATTTTTTCCTAATTTAAGTGAATACTAAAAACATTTTATGTGGCATATCATTAATATCTAATAATATTTAATCTAATTTTTTACAAGCAAGAAAAAAGTTGTTTTTTTTTTACTTAGCATTATATTAAAACCACTTTGTGTTCCTAAATTTGTTTTAATTCAAAATAATTTCATTATCATTACAGTTAGAATCTACAAAATCCTTTAACAGAATTATTTCTTGTGTATTTAAACTTGCCAACACAAATGCACTCAAACTAAAAGTAAAAACATGCTTTTTAATAGAAGAAAAAGAACAATTGGCAAACTTTGTCATTTAGAAGGAACTAATCTGGAATTGTTCGGGTTAAAAAACAAAAGCAACTGTAATTTATGTGAAAACGAAAAGACGAGCCCATTAAAAACAGAACAATTGCTGACATTTTGAATGTTCCATCATTGTGGCTTTGACCCTTAACTTATCTTAAAGAGACTTTGACTAAAATGTATTGTTGGTGAGTGAAAAAATGGTGTGAAAAAAAAAATAAATAAATAAAAAGGAAGAGGAAGCGTGATCTTATCAGGAATCCCTGGACTTTCTTAGGCAGGAGCCGCTTTCTGACCTGTGTGGACCTCCTGGACTGTCGAGCCTGCCTGGATCGGGCTTTCCTTTGAGACTCCGACTCCTCGTCCCGCACAGGCGTCAGATACGACCTGAGGGGAAAAACACACACACCTCCTTAAATCCAGGAATCGATGCCTTAGTTTAAAAATGTGTTTTCCGTATGCATTTTGTAAGGTGCCAACCGCCGCCCTGAGAATGTTCGTGTTAAAGGGATCCTCCACTGATCTTAAGTTTAGCAAGTTTAGCCTAAAATCTTCTAATTAATAGATCTATGTCTAACACATTATTATGCAACATTTTTGCTTCAGTGTGGGGATAAAGCGCTATATAAATCAAGTCCATTTACCATTTTTCAGTCAAAATGAGAACTTGTGCTGGTTTTGATTGATCTAAATAATCAGGAAAAGTTTAAGATGTCAATCTTAAACTTTTTGACTCCCACCCAAAATTACTTCTATCAGCAGGGTTTGGGTGTCATGATTACTCACTAACTCCAGCCACCAGAGCGTGTCAGCGCCCTGTTTAAGGGAGAGTAAAGGTCTTTTAGGAGAACTCTTCTTCTCTGCTTCATCGTCTACTACCAAACTGCAGAGTTGGAAGAGTCGTCCCCTGCGGTCACAGATTTTTCACAACTGTTTTTATTCTCTTTCGATAAACAAAATAGAATTACATTAACATCTTTAACTATTCCTGTTTTTTTTTAGAGCAACCAAAACAGCAAACATTATCATTTTGACTGAAAAAGCTCCCAAATGATGTAAAAAAAAAAAAAAACAATGGGATGTTTACAGGCAGTGGGACCGTGTGACATCATCAATCACTTGATTTCAAGATGGAGGAACACAGGCTCTAAAACTGTAAAATAGTCCCATTTTTAAAAGTTAATAAAACGAATATGGTGCAAAATCATGTGTTTTGTTAGACATAGATCTACTAATAAGGACATTTAGAAGATTTTAGGCCATATTTGTAAAAGCAGTGGAGGATCCCTTTAACTCCTTAAGTGCCAAATTTTCAGTATTCTTTTCTGGGGAATGAACGAATGAACAGTTTTGACTGGTGTGCGTTACCTGCGTCGCTCCGACCCAGTGACGATGCCAGTGGTGTTAGTAGTGGTGGTGGTGGTGGTGGTGGTAGTAGACACGGTGGACGTGGAGGACGTGGTGGTGGAGCCAGTGTTTATTGTAGGAATCACTGCAGCCGACTCCTTCTCCGAGCTCTCCTCGGACCAGAACCTGCTCACACACACACACACATTAGTCTATACCTGACGGTTCTTCACCGGTGTTCACGGTAACCTACCTGCTGGTGATGCTGGGGCGGGTGGAGGTGGTGGTTGTCAGGGTGGAGGAGGAGCCCAGGCTGGAAAGGAGGCTGCGGTGGCTGCTGGGCGAGGTAACCGATGAGGAGGTGGTCGTGGAGGACGAGGACGAGGTGGAGCTCAGGTCCTCGTGTCTTCTGCCAAAAGAGCCGCTGTCACAGAAAACAGGATTCACGAGTCTTTCCGAATGTGTTCAGGAGGAACTTTGTCTCATTAAAACTAATTTTAAATTATTCATATTAGCTGGATATAACTGCTTCAACATTAGTGGGAATCTGGAAATTAACTTTCATGCTAAGCTAACACATGCATGTGCTACACTGAGATATGTTAAGAGAACATATGCCAAGACAAGATGTGCTAAGATAATATAAGCTAAAATAAGGTAAGCTAACATACCTTAAAATGAGATACCAAAAAAAGGATATAATAAGATACTAAACAATAAAGATACTTTAAAATAAGTTAACATACCACAAGTTATCCAAAGAATTGCTAAGAAACAGTAAGATAATATATGCTACAAAAGATAGGATTAGAAACGCTTAGATAAGAATAAAAATATATATAGGATGACAAAATATGCTAAAAAAAGTGCATGTTGATGAGCGTAGAACACAGAAGACGTGGTGGACACCTGTAGCGCACAAAGAGTGAAGGGGGGAGGGGGTCTGTGTGTACCTGCGGTAAATGCTGTATGACTGGTAGTGGGCGGGGGGGCGGCTGCCAGGCTTTAGTGTTATAGCTGTTAGGCTCCAAGCTGGAGGTGGACGAAGACTTGGCCGGCACGTCCCGCGTGCTGCCGCTCCGCCCTAATGCTAGCGTGTGGGACGTGCTGGCGTGTGGGTGGGAGAAGCATGTTAGCGTGGAGGTGTGCGCACACATTTATATACACAAACACACAACAAACATCTGAGCTGAGAAACACAAGTGCTGCGTTGATGTCACATGGGATTAGAGATCTGAGCATCTACCGCAGTTCACTGCGATGCAGCTAAAATCTGTTTGAAAATTAGTTTTTAACTTAACTTAAAAAGTCACAATTTCTATTGCCATCAATAATCCCAGTGGGACGACGGGTGGAGCTTCTCACCTGCGCTGGTAGCTTGGAGTCCGGTTGGTGGAGCCACTTCCTTCACTGTTCTTCAGGTCGTCGTCCCAACGCCTCCGAGTGTAGGAGCCGCTACGTATCAAAGCCGAGGAGTCCCTGAATTATCACGTGATGCAACACAGGAAATATGATTATTGATTAATGTCCGACGCAATGAAGTTAACATGCAGCGTTTAAACTGGTAAGAACAAAAACGTCTCCACATCTTTCTGGACTTTTCATGACACTCTGTGCAGCGGCCGTCTCGTCTCATATTCCTTCCAATTAATGCTGAACGATTAATCTAATTGCAAACGTGATATGAGAACATACGATTCTATAAACGCGCGATTTAAATAGACATGTGGGTCTTTTCTCTGGATGACGAGCAGCAGGTGCATGAGGAGTTGTTCGGTCCCACTGGGCCAGGGAGGGGGCCTCGTCCCAGGGTAGAGTCCTAGATGGTGGGGCCCGTGTTTCAAGATGGGTCAGGTGCGTGGCCAATAGGGGTGGGAACCTCTGGGTACCGCACGATACGATGCGATACAAAGCTCACAATAATGATTGTCTCACAATATGACGATACTGCAATTATCGATATATTGGTCAGAAATCAATCTACGATAATCTATGACATAAGAAAAAAAAAAGATTAAGTGGAAAAAATACAATTTTATTTTATATCTCTGAAAGACAATAAATTGAAAAAGTGTCCTATGAACAGTGACACTATTTTAGTGCAACATTTCTGTAAATTAGTGTTAACATACAAATAGATATCTCCAATAGTGCTTTATGTAAACAAAAAATAGGGTCTTTCTTACCAGTGACACCATAATAGTGCAATATTACAGTAAACAATATATTGGTTCCTTCAACAGTGACAAAATTTCTGTGAAGACGTACCTGCACATTTTAGTGAAAAAGACGAAAAGGTTTTGAAAAAAAAAAAAATATACATATATATATATATATTTTTATTTATGAAAATCTATATATACATACACCCAATTGCATTTCTACATTTATTTATTTACATATTTCTGTCATATGTTAATTAAGTGGGTGGTACTACATAAACTGCACATAGATCTAACCAATCCTGCTTCAATTATATATATATATATATATATAAAGAACATCATGAATATATATGAATAAATAAATACATACATATGAAAGCATGCATAATTGAGGAAATAATTAAAAATAAAAATGTGGTAAATGATTTATTTATTAATTTATGTATTTATTTTTGCAATTTATTCTCGTATATATTTAATTATACATTCATTTAATTCAGTATTTATTTATCTATTTGTAATAGTGTCATTGATTTTATGTAAATGTTTTAGTTCATCTTTTCATGATGGAAAACGTTTAATTTTGGGCAGTCTGTGCAGCAGCCGTTTCATATTCCTTCAGTCTCTGAGAATGGGAAGGAACTCGACACCATATTTGGGTTAGCTTAGCAACTAGCATCGCTGGCGAAGCATTATCGTTCATCTCTGGTATTTATTATTTACTTGTAACATGAGGTAGACGAAGGCTCACCTGTTCTCCTTCTCGTCGATGTCGGAGGTGCTGACCAGTCTACGGGGGATGGTGGGGGCCACGTAGGCCAGACGGGTTCCTTTGTCCTTCTCCTGCACCACAAACAAACGCTGGTTTACAACCATCACACACACTTTCTGATAGAAACCACACACAGTATGATTTTCAAAATAAAAGCCAGCAGATGAAAACTAGAGACTTGGTGAAGTATTATTGGAACAAACCTTATCTTTGTCCTTGTTGTCCAGAGATGAGGACAGGCGAGGACTGGAGGCGGACCGCATCACCCCCGTGGTGTCCTTCTCCTTCTGTGCTTCTTTGGTGGCCGTGATCTCTGCCAGCGCTCCGTAGCTGCCAGTCTTCCTCAGGCCGAGCCGCCACGACGCTGGCGACTCGTCCTTCCTGTCATCGTCCACTTTCGTAGACGACTTCCCGACCGGCACTGCCACCTGAGGCCAGATTAGAGTCCAGTTAATGATTGTTTACCAACAGTAGCTAGAAAAGATTAGAGCGGATTGGTCTGGATTACAGGCTGCAGTCTTTAGTACTTTAAACTCAACAGAACATACATGCCACGCTAGAGAGAGTGGACATCCACTGTATCCTCCACGTCCCTCAACCAGAACCAGAAACTCAGTGTGAGACCTAAAGCAGGCCCAACCAGTAAAACAATAGCTTTAAAACCATTAAGTTTTATGTTCCCCTTATTTAACAGTGTGACCTCTAGTGGACATGGTAGGTGTTACAGTTACTCTTATGGAATAACTGCACATAAAGAGTTAATTTTTTTGAATTACTAAAGTTACACAAACATCACAAAACATTCCAACAGCATAATCTGTAAATCTCTGATATGAGCACGTAGAAATAAGACGCACTCGCGTGGAAAGTTTAATATTACGTAGCATAAATGTTTGACCAAGGCAAAACTCCAACTAATTAAAAACGGTAATTTTATGTCATCTCTGGAGTATTTTAGCACAATTTTTAGTCAGTCTTAGATCTTTTTTAGTCTGTTGTAGATAGTTTTTAATCTGTTTATAGTCTGTATAAGGTCCTTTGAGTCCATTTTTAATCCGTTTCAAGTCTTTTGTGCGTTTTTGGCTTCTATTTGCCCGTTTTTAGTTCAAGTCTGTTTTCACTCTGTTTCCAGTCCTTATAGTCTGTTTTTAATCCATTATAGGTCCTTTAGGCCTGTTTTAGGTCATAATTGCTTGTTTTTAATCTGATCGAGGTCTATTTGTTTGTCTGTAAACCATTAGTAATGTTTATAATCCATTTTAGGTCCTTAATCATTTTAAGTATGTTTTAGGTCATTTTTAGTTTTTATCTAGTATGTTTTAGGTCTTTATTGTGTGTTTTCTGCATTTTTGCCTGTTTCTAATCAGATTTCGATCTTGCCTTTTTTATGGCCCTATTAATCTTTTCAATGTACTTACTTTCTGTTTTTAATGCGTTTTCGGTCCCTTTAGACCAGTTTTTTATTATAATTGTCTGTTTTTACTCGTTTGGGGTTAAATTTGCCTTTTTTAGACTTTTTTTTAAATCAAATTTAGCTGCATTTTGTATATAAATTGCACTGGTGTATAGGTTGCATTGAAGAAGAAAAAAAGTCCCACTTTCTATTGCAAATTCACATGTCTCAATGTTCATGTGACGACGAGAGAAGAAGAAAAACCAGAGGTCACAGAGAGCAGGTGAAAGCAGGATTAGGACAGTGCTCCATCATCACGGGTGAACACGTGACGGGTGGGGGAGGGTGACGGGTGGGGGGTTGGGGTACCGTGGTTTGGGTTCTTCCACTTTGACTGGTTAGTGCCGCTCACACTGGTTACCGTGAACAAACACTGCATGATGTGCAACACACAAAGCAGTGGAAGAACCCGAGCCCTCGTGTGTGTGTGTGTTTCGTGCGGTGGATGCAGGCCAACAACAACAAACACCGGACAAACAGCGAAGCCTCACCATCAGCTTTTTGGGCACAAGAGAAATGCCAGTTTTGCGCAAACCTTGACGCCACAATGCAGGACAGCCGGGCGCCGAAACAGGCGTGAGGGCTGCATTACAATCAAACTAAAGCAGCAACACAGGGGCCCGGGGCGGGGCCAGTGGGGGGGGGAGCAGAGGAGGCCAGCAGAGAGAGAGTCACAGTGAGACAGAGGCTGCAGCGACACCAAACACACACACACGTTACGGCCTCGTCACAACACACACACACACTTTCTCTGCACAGATACACACACAGACAAACACACACTGACTGAAGCCTTTGTGCAGTGTGAACTTTCACACAAACACCAGAAAGGAGAAGCTTATGACAGAAAAGAATAAGATCTCCTTTTTACTCCTTGTTTTATCTTAAGTACTAAATGTATCCGATGTTCTTTAATTCAACTTTGTGCATCTTTTTTTTCTCCAACTACATAATTTTTAATTTTTTTCTTGTTTTAGTTTGATGTGGTTTATTTATTAATTATCCAGAGTACCCTTTTTAAAACAATGTTTATCACACATTATATATATATATATATATATATATATATATAGTTTTTTTTTATTCAGTCTTGTCGAATTGTTGTGTTTTGGCAACCTTTTAGATATTTGTTAAAATTATATTTTAAAAAAAACTTAAAGAAGTATTTCACATTAAAGTTTTCCAATTGTTAAAGTTTGTACAGTTTTAATAAAAACAAGTAAAGAAACCTGTTTGAAAATGTGTTTGTAAATGTAAATGTGCAGTTGGTTTTGGGATCATTTGTCCAGTAGAGGGTAGCAGACTCACAGCTGAGAGAAAAACAGATGATGAAGGCTACCAGAAGCAGGTTTAAGAACCTTAATAAATTAAGTACTTAACACAAATATGTGTTTTTGACACAAACGTGTGCATGAAAACGGAGGAAGCTATGGTTCTTGTTGAACGTGTGATGCGGGGCAGACTGGAAGCCGTACCTTTTCATCTGGCAGGGTGGATGCTGTCACCTGATTGGCCGAGCCGGTCGGGGTCGTCACGGTGACACTGGTGGGGACGGATGTCGTGCTGTTGCTCACGGCCGACGAAGACTTGCTCTTGTCTGGAGGAGCGAAGACAAATAAGTATGAAGAAAGGCAAAGAGAAGTGAAGAAAAGCAAAGAAAAGTGAAGAAAGGTGAAAAAAGGAGAAGAAAAGTGAAGATAAATTCAATAACATTGCTTGTTAAATTTTGGTTCCAATATGTGAAGGTTTATTTAATTCAAACAATATTTTTCAAGAAATTTACTTTGATCTCCTGATCAAAGATTAAAATTTACTTTCATCTCCTGATCAAATTTACTTTGATATGGAGATAAAAATCCCCCCCCTGGTTTGAGTGACGGTGGCATGGCCA
This sequence comes from Gouania willdenowi, assembly GCF_900634775.1. NCBI lineage: Eukaryota > Metazoa > Chordata > Actinopteri > Blenniiformes > Gobiesocidae > Gouania > Gouania willdenowi. The sequence continues at coordinate 3,178,261 of NC_041049.1, forward strand.
GCCTTGCCTCAAGTTGGCCACTCCCAGAAAAAACTGATGAGGACACATAAAAGCTATACGTAAATGCCTCTGAGGAAGACTGACAGTTTGCAGTCGAAACATGTCAGGAAAACAGATAAAATTTCAATGCAAATTTCCTGAAAAAAGTTGTCTGAATAAATTAAACCACAACATATTCTTTCAAAAAAGAAGACAACATTAACTTGCTGGACTTATTACAAGATAATTGCTGTCAGCAATTATCTTGAATCTCGATCTTTAAAAGCTAAAGACCAAGTCAAAAACCTTGGTGCTCTGATTGACTCAGATCTTACATTCAGCAGTCAGATCAAATCTATCACAGAAACAGCTTCTACCACCTAAAGAACATCTCCAGAGTGAAAGGTTTAATGGCTCAGAAAGATCAGGAGAAACTGGTCCATGCTTTTATCTCCAGCAGACTGGACTATTGTAATGGTCTTCTGACAGGAATCCCCCAAAGAGCATCAAACATCTACAGCTGGAGCTCGGGTCAGAACGCTGCAGCTCGGGTCTTAACCAGAACAACGAGGTCAGAGCACATTACTCCAGTTTTAAAGTCTTTACACTGGCTCCCAGTCAGCCTCAGAATAGACTTTAAAGTTCTGCTGCTGGTTATAAATCTGTGAATGGGTTTGGTCCAGAATACATCAGTGACATGTTAGTCAGGTATGAACCCAGCAGGTCTCTCAGATCTAAGGACACAGGTCAGATAGTGGAGCCCAGAGCTCACAGTAAACATGGTGATGCTGCTTTTAGTTGTTATGCTGCAAAGAAGTGGAACAAACTGCCAGCAGAGCTGAAGTCAGCATCCAATGTGAACATTTTTAAATCAAAGTTAAAGGCACTTTTTTTCTCTACTGCATATGATTGGGAGAGAGATTTTTTGTCATGTTGTTGATGTCATGATGATTTTACTGATGATTTTAATTGATTTTACTGATGATTTTAATTGATTTTACTGATGATTTTAAATGTTCTTATTGATTTTAAACAATTGAATGTTTTATCATGTAAAGCACATTGAGTTGCCTTGAGTATGAAATGCGCTATACAAATAAATTTGCCTTGCCTTGGGTTCTGCTTTTTATCTCGTTATTTTGCTGTTATTGTTCATATTCCACTTCAATATGAATGTAAATGTTAAACAAATACCATGTTGTATCGTAGAAACTAATATTTTGGTTGATTTCGACCACCGTGCCGTTTCTAAAGTAGATGGTGAGTTGAACACGTGTGGACATTGATGAGATGTTTGAAGGCGTTTATGGAGCCCTACCTGCTTCATTCTCTGACTCTGAATCTTCCTCCTCCTCTTCCTCACTGGAGCAGCTGGACTCGTCCTTCTTCCCCTCCTCCTCCTCCTCCTCGTCCACCTTCTCTGGCTCCAGGGTCTCGATACGAGGAGCGGTCTTCTCTGGCTCCAGGAGCACCATTTCTTTACTGCAACACACACAAGTTAGAGACCCGTCAGTAACTGAGACAAAGCGAAATAACAAATTAACTAAGTAAATGAAGAGGGAAGTACGTGACTATGCGACAAATTAGGTATGTAAATATTAAGGAAGTCGCCAACTAAGTAATTAAGTATCTAAGTATCTAAGAGAGCCGTCCTTGCGCCGTCTGGGGCTGTGCAGCCCTGCTGGAATGTGGCCTGTTCTTGGGCTGGGGGGGTGGGGGGTGCACCTTTGGGGGTTCCCGGTCCCGGGGGGTGCTCTTGAGGTCCGACGGGCTTGGCCAGCTGGCTGGGGCGGGCCTGACAGGGGTCTTGCGGGGAGGGTGGCCCGGGCCGTGCCCTTGCATACCTGTGGGTGCGGCGCTTGGGCTCTGCCAGCTCGGGGCTGCGCGCACCGCATGCCGGTATGGCTGGGCCCTTGAGGGGGGGGTCCTGACTTTAGCAATAACTAAGGCTCATCGCATGGCGGCATCAATAAAAGGTGATCTGAGGCGCACTGGGGGGCTCTGTTGGTGCACGTGGGGGCCGACGGGGCGACATGCAGCATCCTCTTGGTGCCCTCGTTGGCTGGGGATGTGGTCGTCGTCCCTGGGCGGGCTGCTCCCGGTGCTTCTTCTATTCCGGGTCCTTCTGGCCTGGGGTCCGGTCCCTGCTGGCTCTGGATCCACCGGCGGGTGCCCGCCGGCTGCCCATTCGGCGCGGCTCTGGCCGTCTGCTGGGGTCACGGGCAGGGGGCTCTCTGGGCCCTCCACTCGGGGGGTTGAGTGGCGGGGTGCGCCGGGTCCTCGGCTCCTTGGGGCTTTCTCGGGTGTGTATGTGGGGGGCAGTGATTGCCTCTCGGCTTGGGATCTTGGGGTTGTCTGGGGGCTGCTTGGCCATGGGGGGTGGCCTGGGGCTCCCTGGCCCCTGCTCTTTCTGCTGGCCTGGCTGTATCTTGTGGCCCGAAGAAGCGCTTGTGTTTGCAGTAGAGGTTCTTGCACATACATTGGTCTATGATGCACTGGCATGGCTTGGACTGTGGGATAAACTCGTACTAGGCTTAACCTTAAACACATTGATCCCAAATACCAGTTTTAGATGTTACCACTCACTCCTTCCCTCTGTCAACAGCCACCACCATTATACCTAAGTTTCACACTGGTCACCAGACTGGGTTGATTAAACAACACAATAAGCACTACTACAACTTCACATTTCACTCTCACTTTAAAATAATCAACTCTTTCTCACCCTTTCCATTTCCTACCTTGAGTCTCTCCTCCTAGTTCCCCACCCCCACCACCCCACCCAGGTGTAACACTGCCCTCTCTTATTACCCTTCCTTAGGGAGGGCTGGTGATGGTCACAATTATGCAATAAAATAATTCTTTGCAAAAACAAAACATGCACTGCTGTCTTAAAAAGATTGCACTACTTGTAGTGTTGATCTTTGACAGCATGTGCAGACAAAGAAAAAAAGTAACTAAAAGAGTAACTAAGTAACTGAAGTTCTATTTTAGTTACTTTTTAAGTAATTAAGAAAGTAAGCAACTAAGTCATTAGGAAGGTAACTGTTACTAAGGTTACTTAGTAACTAAACAAGTAACTAAGTAACTGATAAATTAAAAAAAGAATGAAATGTGAACAAATGGATGAATGATGAATTCAAAGCTAGTGGATGGTGATTGGCCAATCAATACGTAAACAAATAAACCAGAGCTCCAATAGAAAGTCAGTCACATTCACCTCTTCAGTGGCTTCAGTGATTGATTATTATCGCCTGTGGTCGTCGTTTCAATCCAAGATGATTTCTTCACGTTCTTCTTCTCACTCATCAGCTGAAATCAGAGAACACATGTTCATCTGTTCACTTTCCACCTCCTCAGGTGAGTAAACGCTATGCGTTCTCATGTCCTCACACTCACCAGGTTCTGTTTCTTCTGGAGTTCTTCTAAATATCCCAGAACATCTTCGTCTGCCACGTCCAGCGGTGTCTGGCCCTGAGAGACGGAACCATCAATGCTTTCTGCCACGCACACATTTGCTTTTTAGGACTCACCATTTTATTAATGAGCTCCATGTCACACAGGTTCTCTACCAGGATCTTACAGGCCTCCTCCTTCCCCCAGTGAGCTGCAGCGTGCAGAGGAGTCCAGCCATCATAGTCCTTAATATTTACATCATACCCCGCCTGGATTAAAAGCCTGAAAAACACAAAATATAATTTATTAATATTTACATCATACCCTGTCTGGATTAAAAGCCTGAAAAACACAAAATATAATTTATTAATATTTACATCATACCCTGTCTGGATTAAAAGCCTGAAAAACACAAAATATAACTTATTAATATTTACATCATACCCTGCCTGGATTAAAAGCCTGAAAAACAGAAAATATAACTTATTAATATTTACATCATACCCTGCCTGGATTAAAAGCCTGAAAAACACAAAATATAACTTATTGATATTTACATCATACCCTGTATGTAATGAAACCAATCAAATGAAAAGGAAGAAAGAGGAAGTTCCTGCAGACTTCAGAAAAACTAAAGTCTCAGTGGCTTTAATAAATAAAAGCATGAGTTATTAGGACAGTTAGAGATTAATAAAGGTTTGATCACTGTAAACCTCACATACGACTGATTCAGAGGCGCTGACAGGTGGGGGGGGGGAATCGGCCTTTCAAAGTACGTCACCATGGCGACCCCCGGGTCAGATTGAGCCGATATTTAATCTGAAGATCTGAGCATTTGAAAATCCTCGTAATTAAAAGCAGTAAAGCTGCCGTGGATGGGGAATTGTTTCCACGTGTCCATCACAAGCAGATGGAGCACAGTGTGTTAGCCGTTCTCATGGCGATGAGGATGATGCAGTACCTCCTTAACTTTCTTTACTTCCAGACTTTCATTCAAAAAACTGCTTCATTACTTCGTTCAACTCAGAGTCTTTACTTGATATAAGAAACATAGAAACTGTGTTGCCAGGATGGATTTCTGAGTGAGACTCACTTTAAAACCTCGGCGTAGCCCTTAGCAGCGGCCACGTGGAGCGCCGTCCCTCCTGACTTGGTGTGCCGGATGTCTTGTATCTGGCCACTGTTGAGCCACTGCCGAGCGTCTCTCAGCATGATGCGTTCCTCCTCCTTACGCGCCGCTTCAATGTCCACCCCTGGAGAGACAGAGGGAGCACAGAGCCACCATTAAACCATCGTGGAGCGTTTAATTGCTCCTTTAAAAAAAATTAGATTTGATTAAGAGAAATCACATGTTTTGCAGTCTTTTCTCTTCTAGATGTTATTCTTCAGCACATTTACGCTTTTTTATTGCACAAAACAATTGAACATTCAACAATCTGACAAAATAAATTCGCACAACCTTTAAAATACTGTAGCTTTTGTTTAAATAAAGGTCTAATAAGCAACATTTCTTAAATCAAGTTGTTCTCAAATGGGGGGGGGGCGTGCCCCCTGGGGGGAGGGGGCATGATGTCAAAGTTGCTGAACCTTGAGCACTTAATTAATTAATATAGAGCTTTATTACTGTTCTAAAGTTATTAGTTATCAATAGATATTTCTATGAGATTTTAAGAAAAGTCAAAAATTTTCAATAAAAAAAAATGGGGGTGGGGGGCTGAGAGGCTTATTTCTTTGCACTTTATTAATAAAGAGCTTTAGAACTGTTTTACAATGATGAGTTAATAGTTATTTTTTATGAGAATTGAAGAAGAGTCAACTTTCTGAGAGTTTTTCATTCTTTGGGCAGCTGAAAAAGTTTGGGAACCACTGGCTTAAATAAAACAGTGCATTCACATAAAAAATGTAACTAAAGTTTTTTCCCCCAAAGTTCAACAATAAAAAAATCTAAATTTACTTTTTAAATAAAAAAAAAAAACTTAAAATAATAATGTATAATGTTGGTTTTAACCACACTATCTGTTAGGGGTGTGTCCAACCACAAAAAATGCAAATGCAGCTTCCTTTAAATATTAAGAGAAAATAACAGTACAATTGTGTGTTTGATCATTATTTATGCACTTTTTCATCTAATATCATACTATGAAACAACTTTAGACACTCAGTCTTGTCCTGTTTTTGGTGAACTTTCACCTCTAGTTCAAACACACTCAGCTGACTGCTCCATGCTTTTTTGGGTAACCATGACAACATTTCCATAGCGGACAAAAGGGAAGTGATGCTTCGAGGAAATGCATTGACACATTTACTGAGACGCACAGTGCGAGTCAGCTGAGCTTTAACTGAGCCGCTCCACAAATACTCAGAGACACAATAGAATTGATAAATCAGTCAATAATTCCCATTTTTTTTTAAGTTGATTTGAATCTATAACAAGCCCCAATCAATAAAAACGTAGCCGCTCAGAGGTCTGAGGAAGTGAAAGCAAAGAAAAAGGCTGAGGATGAGTCTGTGTCTGGCTTTATTTTTATTTCCCAGACTAAACGATTGACTAACATCGTCTGTTCAGTCAGAGAAGTGACGACCACATAAAAGCAGTCACTTTCCAAAAGCCTGAAGACGAGCGTTACAAACCTTTTCTGAGAGCTGGCAGCACAAAATCCAGTGTTCAAGAGGACAGAAGAACGGAAGAAACATCCTCTGATCGCTGGAGGAGCTGCCTACACCGTGTCTATAAAAAGCAGGAAGTCTCATGGCCTCTAAGTAGAAGCACAGAGTGCTGGATTTGGCAGCAGTTTCAGTTTTTTTTTGTTTTTTTGTTCTATGAATCTGTGATAACCATATTTATTTATTCATCTGAACAATATCCACTGTTATCCAGGAATGTTTATTATTTGCGCCATAGTATTTAGTCATCATAAAGATGTAAATCCTTGTTTTAATCAGAAATACAATGGGTTAAAACTGGGAAAAATGGTGGTGAAATGGGATTTAAAAAACCACAGAAATTGGTTAGAAGTTGGAAATTAGAGTGGACAAAAACAGACAGAAAAAGTGGTAAAAAGAGTTCAAAGTGTAAATATTGGAACAATTAGTTTAAACTGGTAAAAATTGGGCATGACAAATTGTGGAAGTGGTTAAATTGGCAAAAAATAATGATGAAATATGGTGAAAAGAGGATAAAAGTGAGAATAATGGGTCAACATATGTGACTTTATTTAAGAAAAGTGGTGTAAAGGGTTTATAAGTGCTGAAAAATTATTTAAATTGAAAAAATGTGCAGAGTACAAATACGGAGCAAGAATATGGCAAGAAAAAGAGATGAGAATAGGTTAAAATATGGCAAGTTTGGTGTAGTTGCAGAAAAAGGGTTAAAAAAAGCAAATTATTAAAAAAATATTCTTAGTTTCTCGAAGGCATCTGGCAATCCATGTGTTTGTGTATTTATTTACTAAATATAATTAATAACTAAAATATAAATTATAACTTTTCCTCTTGGGGAACTTTTGAAATGAAAGCTGATATGATATATTGACGAATCATTGCAAATACAACTGAAAGTACTTATGGTTATTTCTTTCAACTATGACAACTTTGTGAACCCAACTATAAGTACCGTATATAAGTTAACTATTAGAACGATCGCCACTAAATCAGGCTTTTGTGCCGTTTCTTCCCATAGGTCAGAATAATCCTTGTTCAACATGATTTTGTACATGTATCCACTCACATACCTTCAGTTCATTCCTTCTACAATCTGAAAATAAGACTGTTCAGCTAAAGTGGACCAGTGGTGGCTCACTAACAGGTTTAACCCCATGACTGGTGTTTCTTTAAGAGGCAGAAAATCACATTACAAATATACAGAGGCGTTACACAACCACCAGTTGCATAATGGCGTCAGCGTGAGCCGTGCTGTCCCGGGGTCAGAACGGCTGGAAATCCCTTTAACTGGAGATAAGTGTGTAGGAACCAACGTACACATCTCTGTTTCAATCAGGCCTGTGATTGGTGGGAAGGATGATTGGTGAGCATCTATGGGAAGTGGGTTTGGGATTGTAGTGGTTTGGGTGAGTAAGAATCTCAGCAGCGTTACATATGATTAAATGTAAGCTGCTGAAATCACTCCAGTGCATCTTCTCACTCCTGATTGGACAAAATGTTCAAGGCAATCTCCCACAGGACTCCATTTAGAAGATGGCAAACTTGTCTTTGTCATTCAGTAAAGTCAGCTTGATGTGTCATTCATTTCCCATTAGCATGTTACCATGGCAACGGCTGCCTACCAAATACACCCAGACCTCAAAATATATTCATACAGCATTTAACAAAAGATGAAAAGAAAAAAAAAAGTGCCTGATTGTTTCTTAGGAGGGAAGAAATGGAGATTACTTCTATTTTTCCTTGTATCTATCATAATTTTGACCCTAAAATTCTGGGGTCAGGACCCCATTTGGGGGTTCGCAAGACACTGGGAGGGGGTCGCCAGATTCCTTCAAGAAACTAAGAATATATTTTGAACATTTTGAGCCTATTTTTTGCTTATTTTTTACCTTTTTCTGCAACTACACCAAACTTGCCGTATTTTAACCTTATTTCATCACTTTTTTCTTGCCATATTTTTGCTCATTCATATGCATTTTTGCTACATTACTCCCATTTCTGACACTTCTCCATCAAATTTCAATGCCTTTTCTGCACATTTTTTTTCACTTTCAAGACATTTTCAGCACTTATGAACCTTTTCAACCACATGTCCCATTTGTTGACTCATTATTGTCTCTTTTACCCTCTTTTCACCATACTTCATGATTATTTTTCCCAATTTAACCACTGTCACGATTTGTCATGCCCATTATTTACAGGCTTAAACTAATAGTTCCTACTTTTTTAATTACATTATCCCAAACAGGCTGAAAGGGTTGGGACCCACTGGTCTAAGGTAGGGCTAGTCACTACTTTGTAGCTAGAGCTTCTTCATGTAATTGTATTTCTAAGAATATTGATCGCACCGGTGTATCGGTCGCTTTCCAAGAAGTTCATAATTTTTCTGGAAAAATCCAAAGATATGTCGCTCTGGACTATAAGACGCATGTCCGGATGCGAGGCTGGTTTAATTCGGTTTGGAGCAATCATGATTGACACCTTTTTCAGCCAATGGAAAGCCTTTAAAAATAATTTACCAGCCAGTATTAACTCATTCACTGCCAGCCATTTTCAGAACAGCTACCCCCCTCACTGCCAGCCATTTTAGAGCATTTTGACTGATTTTTAAAGTTCCACAGAATATTTTGTACTATGACCATCTAAAATTTGAGATTAGACTCTACTTTCATCAGAATTTGTTTTTTTTTGTTTCTAGCTTGTTTCGTTCCTCTGTAATCAGCAGTTGAATATAGGTAAGTTTCACACAAAATACCAGTTTGTGACAAAAAGCTGAGAAAAAAAGCTTTTTCTGAAAAAACCTGTCAGTGACTTTGAGGCAATTTTTATTTTTTGCGTTCGTGACAAAAAACAACACTGAGACCAGACACATGCTCTGCTCGAGTGTGCGCTGCTGTTAGCTTCACCGTCTTCTCTCGTTGCGCCATTTTCTCCCTGATCAACTCTTTCCTCTCCCTCTGACCTCTGCTCATCACAGGTGATCTCTCATCCAAAGGTGCACTGCTGTCACCTACATGGCACCAGTTGGTCACTACATCATAGTACAAGGCTGATATTCAAAGGACAATATCCTGTGTATCCTAGCAACCCCCATTGAAAAACACAACTGACGTACAAATGCGTCAGTGGCAGCGAGCGATTGGATTTGAAATGACGCAAATATGCCTCAATGGCAGTGAAACGGACACACAAATACCTGCGAAAGTACATTGTTTTGAATGATTAAGAGATTAAATAAAAAGAGTTAATAGCTTTTACTAGTTTTACCAGTAAGTACTTATGCATCTCTGAGGATTATTGATATTTCACTTGTAGACGCAGATAAACCATGTCTTGTCCCAAACGTCTGCGATAGTCTGAACCGATGAAAGAGTGGAGTCAAAAATAGTGGGCACTGATGTGTTGGAGTGGTTGGGGGAGGGGTCACATGAGGTCTCACGCCCCAGCTGGCTCACTGCTGTGAGTTATGTAAGCCTCTGACTGACAGACGGACAGACAAACAAGGTGCTGATACTCATACGTACTCATACATGCATGAAACACACGCTCTGCTTCCTACAACATGACATCAGGGCTCTTCATAGACATCATGTGAATGGGTCAGATTACACAACAGCAGGTAACACTGAGCCATCAGTCAATCAGTCAGGGCACGCACACGCACGCACACACACGCGAAAATACGGAATTCACCTCCTGAAACAGAAATACCCCAGAATATTCCTCACCTTTATGTTTTAGGACAATATCATAAAATTCCACAATATTTCTTCCAACCAAACAGGTAGCTAAATATCAAGCAAAATGTTTGCATGTGCTCTTTTGAAACATTAAAATCAATAACAACAGTAAACTAAATTAATACCATTAGGTATCTTTCATAGATATATATATACAGATGTATTACACAAGCCTACTAACTAGCATTGTTTTGTATAAAATCTACCTTATAACATTTAAAGATGTAACCTCTCAACGTACGCACATTCAAACAAACGTCTCTGAGTGTTTAACGCACACTCAAGGCCCGGGGGTCAATTGGAGCATCCAATCCGGTCCGCAGGAGAAAGTAAAAATGACAAAAAACATGAATTATTGTGTGAATGAAACTCAACAATATTTGTAGAGGCTCACAGTTTTGCCAGTGTTTATATCACACATTTTTAATGCTGAACTGTTGAAGAAAAAGAAAAAAAATCTAAATTCTTATAAAATCTTTAAATTTTCCTCAATTTATTACAAAACATTTTCCTTAAATAAATAAACATTTGTCACAAACTCAAGGAAATTTAAAGTGAAGATCCAGTTGGGACTGACATCTGTCACTTATTGCATAGATATTGTCGGTTTCTTCGCAAATTTAAACGAAGTCATCACAATGTGCTTTACAAAATATAAAAATCATAGTAAGAAAGAAAAAACCCAACAAGCTCCACATGAACAAGCATTTAGCGACAATCGGAAGAAAAAACTCCCTTTTAACAAGAAGAAATCTCCAGTAGAACCAGGTTTAGAGGTGGCAGCCATCTGCTGTGACTGGTTGGGGTTAGTGGACAGAAGGACCAACAGAACAGGATGGAGAGATAGAACATCAGAGTGTCCAAGACTAGTCGAACCGCGAGTAGTACACGTAGAATTGTAAACTAGGGAACAATAACGTTGAAACTACTCGTTTTCGTGCATAAAATCTGTGGCCCACTTGAGACCAAACTGCTCCGTATTTGGCCCCTCAACTAAAATGAGTTGTGACGCCCCTGGTCTAACGTCTCAGCAAAAAACCTAAAAAAAAAATTGAATAAAAAATGGCACCAAAATCACTGAAGTTCAGAGACTTCTGAACCAGAACCACTGCTGAACCAAGAGGAACCAGAAGGGGGTGGGGTGGGGGTAGGGGGATCAGTTCTAACCTTGTCGGTTGATCTCGTTTTGCAGCAGCTGTTCCATGGCTTCTTCTTCAGCGATGTCCAGAGGTGTCTCACCTTCACTGTTCACCACTCCTACACTGGCCCCTTGGCCAATCAGATACCTGACAAACAAACACACACACACACGTTTATACACAATCAGCTTTGGAGATTTTTAAGAGGAGGCGTTTTATCGCAGAAAGAAACACGCTTAAATCAAAAATCTTGTGCTTGAAACGTAATCTCTGGTGATTTACGTAAGATCACGATGCCTCCGAAGAACTAACAGCTTTCGCCTCCATTGCCCCAGGACTTTGCTGAAAACCATGGGAGACGGAGCTTTTCAGGCTCTGGAACACCCTGTCTGACCACCTCAGGGCTCCACAGTCTCTAGATTGTTTTAAAGGGGACATATCATGCTAAATTTAGCCCTTAAATGCATTTTGATGTATATTTAGAGTGCGTAGAAGTACATAAAAAATCAAATTAGTCTCTTCAGGTGCTACGTAGATATCTTTATATTCTGTTTTGCTCATATTTTTCAATCTGTTTTGATTTTTCTATTCTCTATTACGTTTTTTGAACTATTACATCACAGTATTTGCAGCAGAACTGCCAAATTAGTTCATCAACTCCAGGTCCAACACTTCGAGAAATCCGCCATTTTTATTTCTCGCTTTTATTTTGTAGTCCAAGCTCAAGGATGCCGAAGTTACGAGAAAATAAGTCAAAATGTTGGGTTGTTGGATGTAGTAACCCACACGCTTCATTACACCGTCTCCCAGCATCAGAACCTTTTCAAAGTGCCTGGTTGAGTTTTATTTTTCACAGAAATGTACCCACATCTGTGGGTAAGGTCATTTTTGTGTGTGCGAAGCACTTCAATGATGACTGCTTCATCAACCTCCACCAGTATAAAGAAGGATTTACAGAAAGACTGTCTGATTGATGGTTCAATTCCTTCTATCTTTGGAGACGACGAACAGAGCACTTCGGTAAGCTGTAAATAACGCTAAAAAGTGTGATGATAAGACGTCCCTGTCATTGTTTTGTTAGCATTAGCAGTTGCACCGTCTTCAGACTTCATATGTTAGCGCTGTGTGCTCGTTTTAGATCCTTGATGATATGGCCTACGTGATTTAATTTAAGTCTAAAGTTTTCATTAGTCATTTCATTTTGCTGTTTTTGTCTTTGAAAAGACTGTATTAAAATGCATTTCGTGACGTCAGCTCGGCGCTAGCGTTAGCTTGGCGCTAGCGTTAGCTCGGTGCTTGTGTTAGCTCACTTGTTAGGGTTCTGCAGGTTCATCATCATTTTCATCTCGCTCCGCTGGGTCAGACTCTGGCTGGAACATGTAAGGCTGGATGGACAAGTCTAACGTTGTTGACATTGTGTAAATAACCTCTGAATAAAAAGTTTATGCGCCGCTACATAGCCGTATCTCTTCTATCAAACTACAAAAATGGCCGAGCAGGGTGGAGTTGAACCGAGTGTCACCTGAAGAGGGGGCGGGGTATGGAGTGTCTCATTTGCATTTAAAGAGACGAGTTGCTCTCAGAAGCACATCAGAAAAGGGGTAGAAAAGGGGTGGAGCTATAATAATGAGGAATTCAGACCCAAGCATTGCAGTTCCGCTTTATATAGACCACAACTGTATGATTTATATGTAAAAAGGAAGGATTTAAAACCATGATATGTCCCCTTTAAGAAACATTTGAAAACTAATTTATTTAAGCAAACTTTTTGGCCTTTTTATTCTATATTGATTGTTCTTTGTTTGATTTTATATTACTGTTCTCACTCCCTGTAGCACTCTGAGATTTATGTACAAATGTAAAGTGCGTTACAAATGAAATGCATTATTATTATTATTTCAGCATGTGCTTTTGTCCCACTGCTGCAGGATTCCTCATGTGGATGTTGTTGGGTTCTTTCTTTCTCACTATGAATTGTATATTGTTAAGCACTTTGAGATGACTGTGTTGTATTCTGAGCTATATAAATAAAGTTAAATTGAAAATGATATTACATATATACGAGTTAAAATTTAAGACTTTTGAAACATTGATTTAAGACATTTTAATGACAATTAAGGCCTTATTTTTACATTCATGAATTTAATGCCTTTTTTAATAGTTTTTAAGGATCTGCGGGAACTCTGAACCGTAGCATAAAAATATTAATTTAATGACAATAGTTAACTTAATTAACCCTACTAAACAGGGAGTTTAATAACCTGTAACACCATCTGATTAGAACAACAACAAAATTGAAACGAAATGGAAATAATAAACTGACGTAGAAATGGCACCGAAATCAGTGAAGTTTTCAAACGGAAAATCTGAATTAAGTACACAAAACAAACAGAGCTGTGCTGCTAAATTACATGTATGATCTTTTTTTTTGGAATTTATCTTTGGTCATTCTGAGCAGATTATGATGTGTTAAAAGAACCAATAAAATTAAAAATAAAACATTTTTTAAATATATGAACAAAGAACAAAAAAAAATGGACAGGGGGGAATTAATAAAATAAAAGAAAAAAAAAATACTGTACCAATACCTTAAGTTACTGTTTAAAAGAGTAAATAAAATAAAACATAACAAAAGTTAACAATAAAAGAGAAAAATATTTTTAAATTAAAGGTATAAAAGAGTACTAATGATAGTTAAGAGGGATGTTAAAATTCTAACTAAAATAAACGTTTTTCTATATTAGTGGGGGGAGAAAAATCTAATAAATTGCAGTAACTAGATTAAAAAACGTTCAAAAATGCTAACAAATATAGATAACATAAAAAGGTAAATACATATATAAAGACAGTGAAACAAGAATACAATAAAAATAGTTAATTATTTACAATGAGATGAATAAAAATATAGAATTCCAGGATTCTCACCAGGATTATTTCACAGCATAGGGGGTCAAAATAAGTGAAGTAAAGCTAAAGTTGTTTTTTAATCTTTGTTACGGCCTTACTTACAAGTCGACGCATTGACGGATAGTCAGCTAGGGCTGTGATTGGTCAGCTCCAAACCTCAGCCCCGGTCACTGCCTTTTCCAGTCACACCGCCATGTTTCAACTTTTAGCGTAGCGATACGAGAGTTGTTTCTACAGTGGATTGAGTCACAGAGAAAACCCAGACGGACTATAAAAGTACCAGAGTTTTATTATTTCCTTTCATGGCTGCAGCACGTGAAGCACCGCCAAACGGAGTCAATCACAGATAAAAGGTGTGTGTTTCCTGTTATAATCACTACAACTGCTTCGTCTCTGTACCTACAGTGTGTGTGTGTGTGTGTGTGTTTCATTAACAGTATACAATGACCAACGTGCTGTGGAGGCTGATAGAGGAGCAGACAAGACGTTATGTTTAAAGCAATCTTTACAGCGCTATCCCGCTCCAACTCACTTTTTCATGGTTACCTCGCTGCTCTCGCTCCACTCTACTCCCCTCACCTCATAGCGAAGCGTTCCCTCCCGGCGGGAGGTGCAGAGTGTTTACAACAGTGACATAACCAAAAGGGACCTTTAGGGGGAGCACTAAGCGCAAGTTACTTAGTTCTGCTTTAAATAGATGGTGCGGCTGATGAATGTGTTTCTCGATTATGAAGATTAAAAAGAGGATTAAAACAACTTGTGCACACCTGGAAGTGCCTTTAGTGTCAAAGTGTGCAACAATTATTACCGATTAAAGAAATGAAGAAAAAAAAAAACAGAAAATCCCCCATACGTTGTTGTTGCTCCGTAGGGGAAACAAATGACAACATCGGGGGTCCCTAAGCTCAACAGCGCTGGACAGAACCCTGCATTCTGTATCTAATCTTCAACAGACGGATCAGATTGTTCAATTGTTATTATCAAGGATAAATGATGACACAATGACATGAAAGAGAAGGCGTGGCTTGACTCACTCTGCGATGTCCAGGTATCCACAGGAGGAGGCAGCGTGCAGGGGGATCCAGCCCTCGTTGTCAGGCTGGTTGATGCAGGCTCCATGCTCCACCAGGAACGTCACCATGTCCACGTTATCGTCTATACACGCCTGAAAAACACAGAGACGTTCAATCAGCTAAATCATCAATTAGTGTAGTTATTATTAAATATTTAATTATTTCATATATTCTTTTAATATACTAAACCATGTATTTAGTTGAAAAATACAAGTAAAACCCATCATAACACTAAGCATCAGTTCTGCCACACACCTGAACTAATGCCACACACACAAACTAATGTTGAATTTAATCCAGACATGAGGAACCTTAACCACAGCGGAGTCACAAACATTGGACTACATCCCACTACATTTTGTTTTCTCTGTATTTTTCTTTTTTAAAAAATCATTAGGGATGTCACGACAACTTTTTCACTTCCGATACGATACCGATATCACAGCCTTAATTATTGGCCGATACCGATCCGATATGATAACAGCATGAATCCTACATACTTTTATTACTTATTTTGTAGTGTTGAATGTTAGAAAAGGCTTGATTATTAAAAAAAACAGACCCATTAATTATAAACCAATGCACGGTGGCTTAGTGGTTAGCACGTCCGCCTCACAGCAAGAAGGTCCTGGGTTCAAGCCCTGGGGCGGACACTTGGGTCCTTTCTGTGTGGAGTTTGCATGTTCTCCCTGTGCTGCGTGGGTTTCCTCCGGGTACTCCGGCTTCCAAAAACATGACTGTAAGGTTGATTGGAGTCTCTAAATTGCCCATAGGCGTGAATGAGTGAGTGATTGTCTGTCTGTGTTGCCCTGTGATGGACTGGCGCCCTGTCCAGGGTGTACCCCCGCCCAGCGCCCTATGAGAGCCGGAAATTGGCACCGGCAGACCCCCGCGACCCTGATAAATGGGAATAAGCGGGTATGAAGATGGATGGATGAAGGGATGGATTACATATAGTTAACCTCTTAGAATAACAATATTTTATAATTGAATAAAATAAATTAAAAAAAATAAAATAGAAGATATTGAAAAAATAAATTATATGGGAGATTTTAGATGCAGTCCGATAAAATCCGATATTCGTTTGCTGGCTGATATCGGACCGATATCAATATCGGATCGGGACACCCCTAAAAATCATTCTGTTTTTTTTTTTTTAGTAATTGTGTGCTTTTGTTGTCATTTTGTGCATGTATCACGTCATGAGAATCCTTGCTCGTTGTGGACTGTGAAATTCTCTGCCACTGGTTCTACGCTGAACTAACTCTATTGACTTTGTTAAAACGCAGCTAAAGACACTTTTATACAGACAAGCTGTTAATTAACCACTTTTATCAACCTGGTGTTTACATTGTATTTTTTATTTATTTTTTGCTTTATTTTGAAGGACTGTCTTGCATTGTATCTTTTGTAAATCACTGTTTATTCTGTTTTGTGAAGCATTGTGTTTTTACTGTACAGCACTTTGTGATTTCTATGTGAAAGGCGCTTTATAAATAAAATGTACTTAACATATACAATAAACAAAAAGTGCTGTTCTAACTTATATGATATATACATTTTATTATAGATATTAAGCGTAATGTGCAGCTCAAGTACCATAGAGCTTTTAAAATATCAGTTCATCCAATAAAATGTCCTTCCAGAGCATTTTGTGTAATTTACAATTTAAATAAACGTTTATTGGAAATGTACGTATAAAATGTCGATTACTGTCAGAATGATTATTTCTCCCAACCTTAATTTCTGTTATTATTTTGTGTATTTTTCTGTCATTTGTAGTATATCTTTGTCATTTTGGAGGTCATATGATGTATTTGTTGTTTTTCTGTCATTTTGTGTATTTTCCATCATTTTGTGCATTTGTTATTTTTTGTGTGTTATTGTCATTTTGTGCATTTCTGAGGTCATATGGTGTAATTGTTATAGCTGGTGTATTTTTCAGTCAATCTGTGTAATTTAATTTTGTGTATTCGTTATTGTGCACAGTTCTCTGTCATTCTGTGAATCTTTGAAGTAAATCTGTGCATTTATTTTGTTTTGGAGGCTAAACACAACAAGGCTGAGGAGCATACATGTGTACCACAGGTCACCAGTTGCGCACAACGTCTAACAATAAAATGCCAATATTTTATAAACCCTTCACATCATGTTCACTGTTCTCCAACAGATCTTGATTTTGTTGTTTTTCTTCTGCTGCGTCCCGTCATCCTCACTAACATCACCTCTATATAATATAATACAGTCTGTGTGGTTAATAAATGAGTTTATTTGATTAAAACAGTTCCAGTTTCATGTTGTGGTTAAAGGCGTGTGCAGAGGAGACGATACGAGGTGCTCGGCATTCACAGCTCGTGTTGAGCGTGTCATTGTGGCTCTTAGCAGCGTTCCCTGAGTGTCCGGGGGGGTGGGGGGGGGTAATTCCTAAAATACCTCCACATATCCAGGCTGCCTGAAATGCCACTGGGCATAACGCTGGGTTACAGTGCTGTGAAGCTATTCCTGTTACACATAAACTTCTGACCCCGTGTCACCTTGATTACTACATCAAATTACAAAACAAAAAAAGAACGAGCAATTTTATAAAATTTTTAAAAAATTATTGCACGAGCAAATGGAACAATTTTTAATTTTTTTTAAATCCATGAATATCTCAACAGCAGAAGTTCTGCCATGTTAACTGCATCCAAGATAATAACAGGAAAGTTATTCCTGCATTAAAAAAACAAAACAAATCTTTGGTAAATTTCCACAGGGACTGAAGCTCTGAAATTCTGGAAATATTCAATATAAAAAATATAAACTGTTCATGGGAGATATTCATTGGAATTACCTGGAAATTTGGACAAAATTTAAACAAGAAGACAGTCATCAACATCCCCAGCCAAAAAAAGGAACAAGGGCAATAACTCCAAAAACAATAATTGCGCACTTCTCATTTTCGAACTCTATCAAGGTATTGATACCCTGAAGCCACACACTGAATTTGATTATCCTATCTTAAACAATTTCTGAGAAAAGCTATCCCCTTTAACTCGGACGGACACACGGAGCCCAAACCTACATCCCCCTCCCATACTTTGTGGCAGGGATATAAAAAAAATACCACTATACAAAAAGTCAGCTAGCTTCATGCTAAAGTCTATGGGAAAACTTATGTATATGCTCATGCTGGCATTTACCGCGATGGGCAGCGATTTATATGACACACCGTTTATGCTTAACTTTCACAAACACAGTCTTAGGAGTGTTATCAAACAGTACTATTAAACATCAGTGTTTGGAATAACGGCGTTTAAAGTAACGGCGTTAGGTAACGGCGTTTGTTTTTCAGTAACGGGGTAATCTAACTAATTACTTTTTAAGCCGTTACCGTTACTGAACGTTAAATGCCGTGCGTTACATGTATTGATTAAATAAAATGTTATCCGAAAGCATCCCCGGCTTCTGACTCGACTGTTGTGAGGAGGTGGGTTAAAAACAAGGTGAGCGATTATGATTGGCTTAGGCTGCGTCATGTTTCATGGTAGCCAATCAGAGCCAGTGTTTTTACACATGTGCCAGCAAGAGGAGGCGTGTTAAAAACAAGGTGAGCGATTATGATTGGCTAAGGCGACGTGCCAGCACCCGCGACACACACACACACACTACAGATTGGATGAAGCAGCAGAGATGGTGAGCGTGGAGCAGTCTGATGAAAAGTTGACATTTTTAAGGTGACGATACAAACACTACTTTAAATTAATTGTGGTCTAAGGCAAGAACGTGTATGTGAAGTGTTCATTATATCCAGGAGAAAAGACTTTGTCCACATCTGTTGTAAGCAACTCAAAATTAATGAAGCACCTCACGACACACGCATCTAAAAAATGTGAATTCTTTGACATATAGAAACTTTTTTTATTTATTTATTTTTTTAATAGTAACGCAAATAGTTACTTTCCTTGGTAATGAGTTACTTTTATTATAGAGTACTTTAGTTACTAACGCGGTTACTTTTTTGAACAAGTAGTGAGTAACTATACAGTAACTAATTACTCTAGTAACGTTCACAAAACTGTTAAACATACTCACAAGCATATGTTTTTACAAGCCGAAAATACACAAACTCAGTTAGTAGAAACCAGTAGGCCATGGGCTTTCAAGATGGCGACTTCCGACAACTACATCAATAGTGGTAGATCAAAACACACAAACTCACTCAGAGTAAAAAAAAACGGAACAAGGGCAATAACTCTGGAAAAAATAATTGCGCACTTCTCATTTTCAAACTCCATCAAGGTATTGATACCCTGAAACCACACACCGAATTTGGTTATCCTATCTTAAACAGTTTCTGAGAAAAGCTGTCCCCTTTGACTCGGACGCCACTTTGTGGCGGGGGATAAGAACTGATGTTGATATTTTAGATGATACTAAATTATATTTTACCAGCTATATTTAACATTCCACAGTAATTCATTCAATTATTGAATGGTTATGTTTGGATATCGGGGTTCTCAACAGGACGTTTTCACAGTGTAGGGCGATCGCGGGCCAAATTCTGTAAAGTAAAGGTGAAGTTGTTTTTCTTTTTTTTTTTTTTAAATCTTTGTGCAGTAATATTGGGAACTGTTATAAAAAAGGAAAAAAACAACAGAAAAGCCCCCTATGCTGGTTGAAACACAGCGTAGGGGGCGACATCACAATGTAGGGGATCAAAATCCTAGCGTTGGGAGCCACTACGCTCAGCCTCGCTAGCGAGAACCCAGGATATAATAGTTATTTAAAATCAGGCCCAATTTCTGGCTAATTCCAACAAATAATTACTATGAAAAGTTTATATTTTTGAATATTCCCAACATTCTCAAGCTTAATTTCCCATGGAAATGTACCCCTTTGCAACCCAAATCAGAACCCATTTCTACATAATCATCTCGGTCAACCTTTGACCCCATGCTACCTTTATGAATGATGGATGCTGTGATGCCAACTCATGCTAACAAAAGCAGAGAAATCTTTAGGAAATCCTGGTTTTTATGGACCTGCTTCCAAACACTCAGGCCCACATGTATCGACCTCAGGACGCTGTGATGAGGAACAAACATCTCCAAACACTAAGATACCAAATGTAGAAGAAGCTTGGCAGCACAATGAAATGAAAGCACACGCTGAGATGCTCTCCTTATTCTAGACGTACAAACATGGATCGGACACAGAGATAAGATCCCATCTATCAAAGCCCCTCCAGCTTTCACATCTCTATCCTCTGTGCACTGACAGTAGAACGTTGAAGCTGAAGGCGGGCGTGAAGCTGTAGAAAGAGAGGGGGGGGGGGGGGCACTGACTCACAGCGTGGGAGACGGAAAGGTTTCAGAACCAAGTGGGAAGATCAGCTGCTGACATGATTCCACTCAAACTCTTCCACAAACCATGATGAGGACACTAAAACATATTCTAATGTTTTTAATAAGTAGAAATTAAAAAGTGCAGCATTCAACATTCAATCAAACAACAATAAAGTGGAGGATTAGCACGTCCCACTCTGAGGTTCTACGTCTGGCCTGTGACGCCCTGGACTTCCTCTATATCAGTGATTCTCAAAGTTTCAGCTCCCGACCCCCAAAATAAAGGTTCCAGAGAGCGGGGACCCCCACTAAAGCTGAAGGTGGTTGAACACAGACATGAACATTGACGAACAGTCATGTGGAGACAGGACCATCTATAAGGGGGAATAAAGGGGTCAAAAGGGGTCAAAAGGGTTCAAAGTGTCAATATTGGCTTAAGAGTTGCAGAAAAAAGTAGGAACAATTATTTTAAACTGGCAAATAATGGGCATGACAAATATGGTGAAAAGGTAAAAAGTGACAAAAATGTGTCAACATATGTGACATTAAGTAGAAAAGTGGTGGAAAGGGTTTATAAATGTTAAAAAAATTCCACAAGTTATGACATTTTGAACCTGATAAATCACCTGAAATGTTCAGAGAAATTTGATCACCATTTGGGTAAAAGCATTCTTGCTAAAATGTGCTTCATGGCCTCATGATGACTATTCTTTGATTATCACATATTTGTTAGGTATTTATTTACTTATTGATAGTATTCATAAGTATTTTTATTAAATGTTTAATGTAAAATATTGCCAGGTTTCTATAATTTTCCAATTTATGGATGTATATAATTCTCAGGTATTTATTGTATTTGTATAAGTATTTATGTATGTTTCCTTCCTATTTAAAGGTGCAGTTTGCGATGTTGAAAAGTTGGCAAGATTTGCGTCATAGTAATACCTCCTCTAAGCTCCTCCCCCTCCCAGCTTGCACAGTACTTTGATTCAAAGCACTTTATGAATACAATTATTATAATTATTAATTTTACTAAAGATGCTCATTTCCAGAATAATTCTCCTTTAAAGAAAGCTCATTTACTCTGTGGTTCACTTACTATTCCATACACTGAAGAAAAGTTTGTCACTGTTTAAGACATTAAACGTCTTTAAGTCCCATTCAATATTTAGATCAATCACAATATTAGGACCGTATAAATGTGTTTATAATTATTACACGGAACAAACACTGAAAATCTAAATTAATCTGCACTTTAACCCAAAATTAAAAACAAACTTTGACAGTCGACCCTGGACTGTGTCGCTCTATGCTTGCTCCGGCCCGACGTTGCCATGGTGTCACAGGCATGGACAAAGGGAAACACACACTAACACACACACAGGCTCACGTTTGGGGCACACGACTCTCTGGCTGCAATCCTTGTCCAAATTTGGGCCGTTTACAGCAGGCGAGCCTGGAGGGAGCCACGAAGGCCCCGAAGGCTTATCTCACTCTATGCATGTGTGTGTGTGTGTGTGTGTGTGTGTGTGTGTGTGTGTGTGTGTGTACGACAAGTATATAAGGTAAAGAAAACATAGTATAGAGCATAAGTCAGAATGTACCTCTAAATTAAAGATTTAAGGCTGCGATAAAGTAAAGAACATTTCTAAAAAGTTCAATAAGACAAACATTTTAAAGTGTTTCTGAGAAAACTTACAACAAAGTGAGTGAAAGCCCAAAATTCCCGAGTATCAGGATCGTCTCTTAGAAACTAATATGAAACATTTACCCGAGAAGAGTTTAAATAATGTATAAAATCTGCAATCAACTGCTTACTTTCTAACAAAGTGCATCACAAACATGTTTCTATGCTTTCAAATGCATTTCTTTACACACATTTTAAAGTTTTAGACAGTAGAGAGAGTCTTTGGAATAAAGTCAATGAACTAATGACACCAAACCAAGCACTGACACCTGAGACTGAAATGATATTTCACCATAGACTCTCTATGGGAGCTGAAATATGAAGAGTACTTCATCCTGTGACCACAACATGATACATGAACTTAGATTGGCTGAAATCTCCAAAATGGCAATGCCAACATAAAATGGGCGACACCCATTCTCTCTCAGTCCAACACGGAGATGCTAACACATGCTTTTATCACTAGTCAAATTGACTACTGTAATGCCCTGCTTTCTGGTCTTCCCCAAAAAAAAGTACCGTATTTTTCGGACTATAAGGTGCACTTAAAATCCTTTAATTTTCTCAAAAAATCAACAGTGCGCCTTATAATCAGGTGTGCCTTATGTATGAAATTAACTACTGTGCTTCAACATACTGAACTGAAAAAGTGAGTGTATTGTTCTGTATTTTATGTGTTAAACTGGAACAATGTTGAGAGTTATTGTTAATGAGTTGAATAAAGTTTGACTTATCTGACTATTTTATTTCGCTTAATGCGTCTTAATTATAATAATAATAACAAACCGGTGCGCCTTAGAGTCCGGTGTGCCTTATGTATGAAAATAGACCCAGTCAGACCCATTCATTGATAGTGTGCCTTATAATCCGGTGCACCTTATAGTCCGAAAAATACGGTATTACAAGTTCACAATTATTACAGAATTCAGCAGCACGTGTCCTGACATAGACCAGGAGGCGGGAACACATTACATTACACACATTTTAAAATCATTGCATTGGCTCCCCGTGTGTTTCAAGATCGATTTTAAAGTTCTCTTACTGGTTTTTAAGGGTCTTAATGGTATTGGGCCTTCTTATCTTTCAGAAGTGCTTTTCACCAATCAACCACCCGAAACCCTGAGGCCTCCGGGCGCTGCCCTTTTAATAATCCCCAAAGTCAGGACACGGACACACGGTGAGGCGTCCTTCCAGTTTTAAGGCGCCCGTTTGTGGAACAGTCTGTTGGAGCACCTCAGGGCTGCAGAGAACGTTCATGTTTTTAAGAAAAGGCTCAAAACCCACCTTTTCAAATTAGCATTTAACTAATTATTTATACTTTTAGGATTGTTATTTTTTATGTTGTTCTTATAGTTTTATAATTGTTATCTTTTATGTTGTTTTTATAGTTTTAAGATTGTTCTTTTATGCAATTTTCATAGTTTTAAGGTTTATCTGTCAGGATTACTATCCCAGTGTTTCCTCTGCACTGGGGGCTGTGATGGGCCGTGACTACAGTGGTGCCGTCTGTCTCGTGGCCCTCAGTGATGGTAAATAGAGTTTGCTGTTTTGCTGTGATGGGGCTCATGATCTGGGTGCTGCTGCTGGTGCAGATGGTTCCTTGTCTCCTTACCTAGATCCTCTTTGCCCAGCCATGTGCCATTGTCCTTATTTTAACTTGTGTGTCTGTGTGCAGTGGATGAGGTTTGTGCAGGGTGGGTGTACTTTTAAATATGTAAAAGCACTTTGAGCTGCATTTTCTTTGTATGAAAAGCGCTTTTTATAAATAATTGATTGATTGATTAAAAGGAGAGCGCCTCTTTTTCCTGAAGGAATTCCTCAAACTTCAGGTCCTGAGAGGTTTCTACAAATGTTTTATTCAATCATTCATCACCTCCAATATCTCAGCCTAACCATCATCCATCACAACCCACTAAACAATAAGAATGAGCAGGAAAATATCTGGTCTGCAGCAAGAACCACTCATCATCATCGATAACCAAAGAACCAAATTAAAAGGAACACATACAGTAGCTTCAGACACTGTTCAGTGTGTGAGTGGTCTGCTCCCCTCTGGTCAGAGATACAGGTCTCTCACCTTCTGGACCAAGTATTGTGGCTGCATCTATCAGGCTTATGAATGCAGAGCCTTTTTTAACCACCTCAAATATTAAATACATGTATATATGTTGCAGATTTTTAGGAACGTACATTTTTAGAGCTTTTTATGTACATGAGATACGTCATGTGAATGTACAGTATGTGGTCTCTATAGCATTTATGCTCCGTTTGTAGCACGTACACTGTCACAAAGAAATAATCGAATTAATATTATGTGTGTTTGGAATCATTTTATATCAACTTGAAGCTTTAAAGACATTTCTGACATTATTCAGCTTTATAGTGATCATCTACAGTGCATTCATGGGATGTGTTTGCATCACATGAACAGATCTAAGTACTCCTCATTAAGCCTAACCAATATATCAAGATATATCTAGATTTCTACTTTGGCGATATAGAAAATTACAAAATCGTCTATTTGAATGTATTTTTATTTTATATCTTATTTTGTATTAAAGTACGTGTGAGATGAATTACTGAGTCCGTCCCAGCCCAGACCTTCCCCTGAAGAAGCCACACTACAGAACTCACTCACACGTGCTGTCCCTTAGAGGAGAAAAAAGCCAAAGGTGCAACATATTGTGTAGCTGTTTGTTAATAAATGTGCCTGTGTGGCATTTTGTATCAATGCATTTCTGGTGAGACTTTGAGTTAAAAATATCCAGATCAATATTGTCGCCATTTTGAGACAAAAAATATTGAGATATGAGTTTTGGTGCGTATCATCCAGCCCTACTCCTTGTATTTGATGTGGAAAACGAGTCAGAGGGACGTGGTCAGACGGGCTGATCCTGAGTGACACACTGGCCACGGATACATGATGTTTTTTAATTCGGAATTAGTTATTCCGAATTCTTTTTTCCGAATTAAATCATTCGGAATTAAAGTGTTCGGTTTCGTGTTTCCATGGTAATAGTAATACTAGTAACTTTATTCAATTCCTCTTTAGGTCTGGGGGTTGGGAAGGCTCTGATTGAACAGGGGGAAAACGTGATGTATCACGTCTATCAGGAAAAACACACAACAAACCTTTTATTGTTGGCTACAAGACAGAACACCACACGAGAACTGTTTTCACCTTTATTTTGATTGTAGTTTTGAATAACACACTTTGGTCTGCTGAGCGGAAGGAAGATATGAACTAATCACCGGTAAATAAAGCCCAGCAAAACCACGGAAAACAATAACCAGGAATAATATTTGCTCCCTATTAAAGATAGAAGCTCTAACAACTGGTACAATGATAAACTTTGGTGATATTACAGCCTGTGAATGCAGTACGGGAACGCATTTACTCCGTCTCCAGGTTTTAGTGCCAGCCGTTTGGTGAAGCCTGATCTGTTCGCCGATGTGTGCATAATAAGTCTGTGTGAATATCTACATGTTTATGGTTCCGTCCAGCCACTTGTTTTATTATATCCATGTCTTTTAAGGCTCTTATTAAATAAATAGTCTCGGCTTTAGTCCGGGCGGCCATCTTAGATTTTGTCATCACCAGCGCGTCATGTCGCACAAGCGCAGAACAACCGAAATTAACTTAAAGCAGAATTAAGTGTTTACAAGAAAGATAAATGATCTAATTAAGAATTAAAATCAGAATACACAGCCACGTAACTCAGATTTAAATGTAATTCGGAATTCAATTAGCATTAGAAATTAAGTGTTTACATGGTCAGTTTTAAAGAGGATTTAACTTTTATTCTGAAATAAAGAGGAATTAAAGCTGCCATGTAAACGTGGCCAATGAGCGTGTAGACACGCAGTGACTCACTCACTCTCCTGCAGACACGTAGCGTTTGAAACCAGTTGGGCCGGTGCTCCTCGCAGGTTAAGATAAGGATTCTTTGTCAGACACGAAGCAGTAAAAACTGAGGAAATACATGTGAAGCAGGACAAAGCAGAGATAAGAGGAGCAAAGGTGCAACTGGACTCTGTGTGAGAGTTTAAAGTAGTAACACTAGTCCAAGGAGGATCCAATCCGTGCTACATGGCTGACAACGGCTTTAACAGAAGCTAAAAGTGAATTTATATAGAGTTGTGACATACAAATGGGTTTGTAATGAGTTGTGAAGTTGGCAGAAGTGCGACACCAGAGAAGAAGTGGCTGTAAATGGAATATTGAAATGTAATAAAGACAATTCAGATGATGGAATGTTAAGTTGATTTTAAAATAAGCACAAACCTCTAACAATTACTCGTTTTAAATGTAGATTTTTGTCATTTCCAATTAGTGTGAGCATACTGGAGAATGAGCTTTCCTTCAAAGTGCTTTATTTTATAAATTATTTACAGCACAATTTGGAAATAAAATGTTTTGAAACTACTTAGTTAATACGAAGCTTTAAAGAAAAACACACAGCATTCATGTTCCTGTACTTCCACATCTTTATGTTTGATATCCACATTGTTCATCAATTCATTTATTTGTTATATTCCTATAGGGTCATTCCATGTTATTTCAAAAAATGGCGCAACCACTTTGGTCTCAAAATTCGGAATTTTTTTTACCAATTGTTCTGTGATTTTTTAATATTCAGTGTAGATTTTTAGTTCGATCTGATTCATAGTTTTTGGGAAATAGACAATTTAGTGAAGGGGGTGTGTCCTTATTTTTCTTCCATATTCAGCTTCCAATATCTCAGGAACTACATCACATAGGAAACTGAAATTTGGTATAATAATAATAAGCTCCACCCACTCTCTCAGAATATATAAACAGATCTGCTATACATCCTATCTGGTGGACATGTCAGCTCCTCTAAATAGTCAAAGTCAGTGTGTGTTTGGGTCTGGAACATGTTTGGTCCTTCAGGAAACTACTTAGCATATGTCTCAGCTCCCTGTAATGTGATAAGCTTAGAGCTATGAACATAGACTGTTCACATCACTAATGATTAGTCACAGATATGCATTGGTTCTAGGCTCACACGCTCTGGAAATATGAAAATACATTATCTGAGTCCATTGTCCCACCCCTAAATAAATAAAACATACAGAATCTCTATAAATATCCCCCAATTTCCTATAACTAAATATATATAACACTGTTTTCCATTTTCAATTAAAATGATAAAATTGGACGTTAACCGGCTCAACATTTCCAAGATTCATTTTGACATTTCTTTGACATTATTGAATAAAATCTGGGTTAGTGATTGGTTCTCGCTAGAGCTGGGCAATATGGACCTAAAAGCCCATATACGATATAAATCTAGATATTTTTTACTCAATAAAGTCTGACCAGAAAAACAATTCAAGGTTACATTAGCTGATGCAAAATGTCACACAGACACATTTGTAAATGAACAGCTACACAACATGTGCTACTTTTGGCTTGTTCTCCTTTAAGGGACAGCACCTGTGAGTGAGTTCTGTAGTGTGGCTGGTTTAGGGGAAGGTCTGGGTTAGAACACACTCAGTGATCATCCAACTATTTATCCATGCTGTTCTGAGAAGTAGTGAAAGAAACCACTCCCAAAACAAGCATTTTAATACAAAATAGGCTATAAAATAAAAACATATATTCATATAGAGCCAATATTATAAATATTTGCATTATTTAGCAGGAATACTTGTTTAAAGTAAGACTCAGATACTTGATGTCTAACTTCATTCATTCAGCAGCGTTCTCATGATGAATACAGACGTACAGATGTAGAGCTGAGGTAACGCGTACCATGTGTGCGTGTGTGTGTGCGTGTGTGGTCTGGTATGATAAGGATGGAACTGGGAGCACTGGTTGTCTTTATTTGGACACTTCTTCCTGCCACCTCGACTATTTAAGGACATTGAAGCAGGTTTCACCGTCACATTCTATGGTCGCGTGTGAAATAAAGTTACTTTAGCACAATCAGTTTAGCTTATTTTTATTTATATTGTTTCCACATTGGAAATGCTCACATTCAATATTATTTTTAATTGATTTGGCAGATAATGCTGAGCTTGCTGAGTGACACAATTTGGTTATTAACTTATGAGTCGGGACCTAAAGTTGGGTCTAAAACATTTGCTTAGGAGGGCACGATTATGGTAAAAATGCTAATCACAATTATTTATCATGTTAGGTAAAAATCTGTGTTGTTTGTACACATAATTTGTTCAAATATAGTGTAATGTTTACAGTGCAAAATGAAACTTTAAAAAAAATTTTTTTTTAATATAATTCCATTTTAAATTAACCCGAGAACTTAAAATGTACCAAAGGCAAACTGAATAAATACACTATTTCAGACTGCAAAGCCCATATTTTAAATGTAAATATTGCAGACGATCAGGTTAATTTAATCATCGCAATCAAAATCGTGATTTCTTATTTAATGTAATTTCATAAAGAATGTATTCAGACTGTGTCAAAAATGTAGCATTATTTACTTAAAACTTTGTGGTTTTACATCTTTATTTCAATGTACTTTATGTTCAAATCGTTTAAGTTCATTAAATAAAGCTGATGCTTTTCTTTTCATCCTGAAGATTCACTTTTTCGCTTTTAATGGAAAGAAAATAAAGAATGAATAACTGAGGCTCTTTTCTAATCTTTTCTTTAGTTTAATTATTTAAATTTGGACATTTGTCATTGTATGAGTCTTTGTGTGAGTAGTGATGGTGACTAATGTATTACATGAGGATGCTACGCTAACGCAGGCTAACAGCCTCATATTTTCCTCCTCCTGCTGCTGCTGCGTGTGTAGGAGAGCTGCTTCCTTATCGTGTGGGATATGGTAGCCTAATTTAGCAGCACTTCACATCAAGGTGACGCTCTAAGAGTTTCTTTAAGCATCAAACACACTAGTAACAGAAAAGGGACTCACTGGGATCAGCAACATTACACTGGAATTAGAAATACACCAATATAAGGATGAAGGATGATATATTTCTTGAAAAGTTACCAGGGTTCTCACCAGGAATTTTTCACAGCATAGGGGGATCGTGTGGCGCACGAGTGAGTGTGGAAAATTTTGAAATGTATAACTCTCTGAGGGCCAAGTAAAGCTAAAGTTGGTTTTTGGTGATTTTACGGTTACCAAGCGGAGGATGCACACGGGCAGCATCGGGGCAGCTAAAAGGTGGCAGGGGTCCTCAGGTAAAGACTGGAGCATCCAAGCAGTTGAATGTGTTCCTGGGTTATTCAGATTAAAAGGAGAGTAAAAACAACCTGTGCATGCCTGGACATCCCTTTTTTGTGAAGTGTGAAACAATTATTACAATACAATGATTAAAAAAAAAAAAAAAAAAAAAACAGGAATCCCCCCCCATCACTTCGTAGAGGAGCAAAATCACAAGGTTGAGCTGGAGAGAACCCTGGTTAACACCATTATTTTCTATTTTATCTCCTTTCCCTAATTATATGTCATTACTGCTTATTCAACTTCCCTAAAACTGAGCCAAACATGCTTATTAAGGTTAATTGAGTTATTATAGATTTTTTTAATGATGCTTTAGATGAAGCGAAGGTACAAACACTAAATTATGTAACATTATGTTTTGCTACACTTGCTAAAAATGAAACCACTCGTTTGACCAGATAAAATATAATGATGAAAATTCACTATATTGTCCCAAAACATGTATGTGAAGGATTAGTTTGTGTCTTAAAGCTATTTTTAGTTAAGTTAAATCAATTCGCGTAATCAGCTTCCAACAGTTAACTAAATTTATTAAATAATTAAATTAAGTAGTTAAATTAAATTATAAATTAAAACAAAATGTTAAAATTAAAGTTAAATAGTAAAGTTAAATTGGTAAAGCTAAATTTAAATTAAATTACATTTAGACAAGTTGAGTTTGGGGGAACATTTTATGATTTAAATGAGAATTAATTTATTAAAGTTTATCAAAAAATTTGAATGAAATTTTTAATTATAACAATGTTGGGAAGCGATTTTATTTTATGTTTAAGGAATCTTTTACAGTTCATTTGCTTATCCTTTTTGAAAAAGTGAATATATTTCAAAGCAAAAATATAATTTGTGAGGAAAAAACATTTAACTCAAGTGTTTAAGTGCTGACATTTGTTTGTTTTTCTCTTTAAAAGTCAAGGTTTATCACCTGAGAACCCTCACCGTTAAATGTTCAAATCAACATATTCATCAATTCAAAAATAAAACTACTTCACTGGAAATCAACTGCTTCATTTATCGAGTGGAAGAAAGATGCTGAAAATCCCTTCAAGCGGGAATTTAAATCAATAGCTTAACATGTATCGTGAGATTTTGTAGGAGATGGGTTCGGTTTCCATGTGTTATTGACCCAAAACATACAGGGTTCATTCAGTAAATAAAAGCGATATTTAAGTATAATTGTGCTTTGAAAGTGTTTCCATTGAAGGTTGTTTTGGAGCCTGGAAACTCCCGTGAGACTTCTCTGTTGGAAGATGGACGCTCCAAACTTTTCAATATGGAAACGTCTGACATATCACCTCATGAAAGCGTAAAAACTTTTTAGCGATATTTGATTGTTTATTCTAAATTCAGGTGTTTCCATTACCAGTTTTTATTGTGCTATTTAGATTTTGCGCATTTCCAACGGTAATGGAAAAAAAAGCCATTGACATATGGTCGTTTGCGTTTCAGGTATAATTTCTGTTCATTTTTGGCCACTAACCGTCGCTTATTTCTGACAGTTTCTTACCCGGGGTTTCCACTGGATGCGTCTCCTCCACGACTCAGATGCGGTTTTGCTCCGCTGTCCGGCAATCCCCACCGGCTGTGTTTTGAGTGCGTCACGGTGCCGTCCAGTTGACGTCACAAGACCAAGGAGTTCTCGCGATATTTACATAATTGCGCGAGAACGCAGTTAAAGGAAGTGTTATAAACTTTTTTCTTTCTTTTTTTTTTAAATAGTGAATTACAATGACATACAGTATACAATAATACATAGAGGAAACAAACTAACAAAAATGAATAAATAATGATAAAGGGGTGACAGGGACACACATTAACATTTAATTAACAGACATATGTATACATTACATTATTTAGTTTCAGAGCTTTTTGTTTGTTACATGTTTCAAGGTATTGAAATATAAAATTTACCTTTTGTTGTTCTTGATTTAAGCCACATTTTTTAGCTACAGCCAACAGAGATATTATGATCTGACGTGTTTTATTTTGAAAAGTAACCGGATGTTTTAATGTTTAGTATGTGTTTAACTTCCTGTTTCACTGTATTTGCTCTGTGCTGAGTTGTTGCGTCGTGCTCCGGCATCCGCCAGAAATAGAAGTCCTGCGTATCTCTGGCGGACGGCTCTGGACTGTCGCAGGCAGCTGGGACGGAGCAGTTACGCAGCGCACCGTAGACTAAAGTGTGAACCTATCAGCTCCAGTGCCATGGCGGAGACGTAACGCAGCGGACCCGCATCCAGTGGAAATTGGGGGTAAGTGTTTGTCCTTTACTTTGTCAGTCTACAGGTCTGACCTTTCACCCTGAGATCTTTTATAAATTACAGGAAGTGAAAGTCTTTTGATTTAACCTAAATAAAGGTAAGAACTCCAGGCTGTGGAAAACCTGGAGTTTTTAAATTTCCTTTGTAGATTCCTCATGTTAGGGGTTTCCTTTGAGATTTATGTGTGAATGACGTTGTAAATCATGCAATAAACTATTTTGTTTAAACCTATTAAAACGCAGGTCAGTTTCCATGCGACTTGGTCATTTTGTAAATACTGCCAACATTCTGTTGACTGGAGAAGTATAAACACATGCAAAGACCAGAGGTGTCAAACGTATTTAGACATTTAGAGCTACACACAGACATCACATCACAGTCAGTTTTCATAAGAAAAAATTTAACTTTTTAACAACAATGTACACTTATTTGATGTGGTGGCTCCAATCAAAACTAAGAGAAAACCAAACACACAGAAAACACCTTGGAGGAGGACTGAGATAATGCAGAATTTGAAATCTGACTGTAGAAGAGCTGAGCGTAAATGGAGATCAACAAAACTCCAAATTCATCTAGAACTGTACAAAATAAGTCTGCGAAAATTCAATGATGGCTTGTTCAAAGCAAGGCAGCAATACTTTTCTGAAATTATTGCCAAAAATGTCAACAACTCTCGCACGTTGTTTTCTGTAATTGAAAAGCTCACAACCCCCCCAGATCAGATAGCCCCTGAATTACTGTCAGCTGGAAAATGCAATGAATTTGCTGTATATTTCAATGAAAAAATACAATCAATAAGGTCAAACATCAGAACAAACCAGCAAAATCACAAAAAGCTTGAACAGCTTCAACCACTGAGGGATGAGTCAACTACAATGTTAGAGTTTATTACAGTGAACCCAAAAACAATAGAGGAGACTGTTCAGCAGCTGAATCCATCAACGTGTTGCCTTGACACAATACCCTCAAACTTCTTTAAAACTGTTGTAAAGTCAATTGTCACTGATTTGTGTCAGATAATTAACTGCTCATTCCAATCAGGCACCGTACCAAAATCCCTGAAAGTAGCTGCTGTGAAACCGCTGTTAAAAAAGAGAACACTGGATGCCTCTATACTGGCTAACTATAGACCAATCAGCAACCTTCCATTCATGGCCAAGATCATTGAGAAGGTGGTCTTCAACCAACTGAGTCAATTCTTAACATTCAACAAAATATTTGATAAATTTCAGTCAGGTTTTCGTTCTCATCACAGCACTGAAACTGCTCTTATCAAAGTGATCAATGACATAAGGTTGAACACTGATTCAGGAAAAGTATCTGTTCTCATTCTGTTGGATCTAAGTGCTGCATTTGACACTGTAGATCATACAATTTTGTTGCACAGATTGCAAACATGGGTTGGACTAAATGGAAAAGTAATGCAATGGTTTAAGTCATACTTGGAGGAGCGAAGCTATTTTGTAAGCATTGGAAACTTTGAATCTGACAGATTACCAATGTCCTGTGGGGTTCCTCAGGGATCTGTTCTTGGACCCCTTCTGTTTAACCTTTACATGCTTCCTTTAGGACAAATTTTACAGAACTGTAAGGTTGATTATCAGAGCTATGCAGATGACACACAACTATATCTATCACTGAACCCAGATGACCATGGTCCCATTGAGGTGTTGTGTGACTGTTTAGAAAAAGTAAACTGCTGGATGAGTGAAAACTTCCTTCAACTAAACCATGACAAGACGGAGGTGATTGTCTTTGGTAACAAGGAAAAGAGGACTGCTGTCAGCAATTATCTTGAGTCTCGATCTTTAAAAGCTAAAGACCAAGTCAAAAACCTTGGTGTTCTGATTGACTCAGATCTTACATTCAGCAGTCAGATCAAATCAATCACAAAAACAGCCTTCTACCACCTAAAGAACATCTCCAGAGTGAAAGGTTTAATGGCTCAGAAAGACCAGGAGAAACTGGTCCATGCTTTTATCTCCAGCAGACTGGACTATTGTAATGGTCTTCTGACAGGAATCCCCCAAAAGAGCATCAAACAGCTACAGCTGGTTCAGAACGCTGCAGCTCGGGTCTTAACCAGAACAAAGAGGTCAGAGCACATTACTCCAGTTTTAAAGTCTTTACACTGGCTCCCAGTCAGCCTCAGAATAGACTTTAAAGTTCTGCTGCTGGTGTATAAATCTGTGAATGGGTTTGGTCCAGAATACATCAGTGACATGTTAGTCAGGTATGAACCCAGCAGGTCTCTCAGATCTATGGACACAGATCAGATAGTGGAGCCCAGAGTTCACAGTAAACATGGTGATGCTGCTTTTAGTTGTTATGCTGCAAAGAAGTGGAACAAACTGCCAGCGGAGCTGAAGTCAGTATCCAATGTGAACATTTTTAAATCAAAGTTAAAGGCACTTTTTTTCTCTACTGCATATGATTGAGAGAGAGATTTTTTGTCATGTTGTTGATGTAATGATGATTTTACTGATGATTTTAATTGATTTTACTGATGATTTTAAATGTTCTTATTGATTTAAATGTTCTTATTGATTTTAAACAATTGAATGTTTTATCATGTAAAGCACATTGAGTTGCCTTGAGTATGAAATGCGCTATATAAATAAATTTGCCTTGCCTTGCCTTGCCTTATTTATCATTAGAGAAAACAGAATCTGGAACCTAATGCGTCACTCACATCTGTAGCTAAAAACGTCTGTAGTGTTTTGACCCAATGACTAATGCGTTTACGTGTGATTTTACTCCTTAAACTTAAAACATGGGCTGAATTTGGACCTAGGGCCTTGAGTTTGTAACATTGTGGTCAAAGTTTGTTAGAATAATACATGATTTCACAGGACAATATTTTCAACCTATGGTTTCAGAAATGCCATAAAAGCCCATTTCTGCTCAGTTTTGAACCGAAACCTTCAGAAAACCATATTACTCCTCGAGCATGGCAAATGTTGACGTAATCAACTTTAAGTCTAAATCTCAGCAACCACTGGCCCTCCTGATGCTTGGTTCTCAGGATCCCAGTGACTTTCATCCCTTATAAAGCAACAGCAGGAACTTCCCCTTCCAGCCCTACAACTGTTCCGTGCAGCTACCTGCCTAGCTGCTAAGTAGCAAAAAGGCCCTGGACTAGCATACCAGTGCAGAAATTCCCGGATAAGTAATACTCCTAGCCTTGGGGCTTCAGTCATCAACGCTTCAGCCACTCCCCCAACTAACCCTCCCCAATGACTGCGTCATTGGCTCAGCAGCTCACAAGCACTTCCACAAAAGGAATTCCTTCTTACTGCCTGCGTGTAGGTATGACAGAGCTGTGGATCTGTGTGTGTTTGTGTGAAGTTAGCCAGCAGAAACAGCTGGAGAGACCCTTAAAGTACGAAATAAAACACTGACAGGAAGATGCAATAACGGCAAGAAGTGGTTTGTTTGGTAAGGTGTGAGTGTGTGTGGCAGAGGTGACTTAAAGACTGGAGTTTGCAAGTTTTTTTTTGGTTTTATTTGGTCAAAAATACATAATAATACATACATAATGCCTCAATGAAGCCTGTTCTGTTTGCGAAGTCTGTGCGTGTGTGTGACTGAGAGCGAGCGTACCCGTGCATGTGTGGTTCGCGTTCCTGGTCGTGTATCCGTGTGTGTGTGTCTGTGTCTCTTTAACTCTCACGCACACACACGCGCACATGCACGAAGGGAGAGAGAGAAAGGAACAGCTTTGTGCGTGTGTACGTGATAAGTCCGTGTGAATGTCATCATGTTTATGCCTCCGTCCATCCATATCTTTTAAGGCTCTTATTAAATAAATATCAGCTCTAGTCCGGACGGCCATCCTTAACTATTGTAAGAATTTGAAATCACAAACTCAGAACTGCTTTCTTTTCCTTCTTTCATTCTTTTTTGATGATGTGGGCATAGGCTAGTTTTTAAATCACTCTCCATGTTTAAAAAAAGGAGGTGTCATGTCTTCATTTTTTTTCCCATACACTTACCTGTTTAAAGGATGGTGTCATGCCTTATATTGCACTCTAATTTTTTTTATATGATTCAAAATTGTATTTAAGCATTGGATTGACACCTCAAGTTAAATGTTGTTTGCATTTAATCAGCAGAAAAATATTGCACTGAGTGTTCTACAAAATAAGTGGAGAGCAAAGTTATTTGTCTTTTTTTTTTTTCTGCTGATCCGAAAAATGATCCGATCCGTGACTCAAAACCTGACAGAGTTTTTTGATCTGTTGCACCACTACCAATAGCACAAAATAAAGTTCCTACATTTGTTACTCGTCTCTGTGGAGACAGTTAGGTTTCATTCAGGAGGGGAGGGGGAGAACCTCACGATTCTACATACCCCAGCTTTAGGTCATTTTTTTTGGTATCTGTACTTTACTTGAGTATTATTTTTTTTGGTGACTTTTAGTCCTTACTTTCTTAACCAAATATATACTTTCTACTCCGCACATTTTAAAAATGAGCTTGTTACTTTTAAGACCTTCAAAGATGACGTCACGATGTAAAAAGACACAAAATGTTGGTACAGTTTGAGCTTTTTTCTGTTATGCATGTCTTAGTTTTATGGTGTTAGTTCTAGTGTTAAACTTAAAGCTGCTCTGGGTTTTATTTGCAATAGTTTTTTTTCTTGAAACATTTTATTTACAAATTGTATTTATAATGAATGCTAAATTCTCCAGATGTTTAAAGGTAAGAGATTTAATTTATTTCCATGTACTAGATTTCTACAAGATCTTAAAAAAATAAAAGATATAGAATTTGCTGGTTTAAAACCCCAGTTTTATTATTATTGAAGGGACATTTGTTTGACTTTTTTTTCACTTAAGTGCATTTAGTACCATGTACTTTTTTACTTCATTCTTGATTCAAGTATCTATACTTTGCCTTGAGTACTGAAGACTAGTACTTTTACCACCTCTGGTGTGTAGGTGTGTGTGTGTGTGTGTGTGTGTGTGTGTGTGGGGACAAAGTGCTCACAGCTCCCGTGCTCTTGGCAGGGTTCAGGAGGCCACAGTGAACGAGGGGGAGGGTTTGAGCATTGCAGGGCGACCAGCTGGGTTCCTCCACTATAGATGAGCTCCACTAGGAGCTGTAACCACACTGAAAATACACACACGCAGCCTTCACTTCTGCTACCGAGGACGACCATATATGGCTCTGGGATTCCCATGGAAAAAGAGGAGCGGGATGGTGGAAGAGGGAGGGGAGGGGACATGAAAAATGCCGGCCAGACTGTAAGTGTAGGTTTGACCCAGAGAACAATGGCCTCGCTTCAGAGAAACGTTGTTTCCAAAGGCAAGAAGAGGGCGAAGCCGAGAGGTCAGGCAGACACGGAGAGACCCGACCTCTGCTGATATTTCCAGAAAACAGAAGCGTTGTGTGTGTGAACTTCTATACAGAGCACAGCTGGGTTAGCGCTCATCAACAGGCTACAAGATTTAGCCTCAAAGTGACAAAATAAAAGAGCTCAACATTAAAATAGGTTGTGTTTATTTACTGTATAACATCCTGTGAGCTGTTGTTGTTTGGGACACCGTGTGAAATTGAAGCCGCTAGCATTAGCCACTTATAGGGGTGTTGTTAAGGATGTTACAATACAATACGATATTATCACGATGTTACAGTATTCTACCCAGTTAATATCAAAATTAAAAAAGTTGTGATTCCACAGTGTCAGTATTTCTAATTTTAGGAGTTATTCAATCAAAAAAGGAACAGAAATCAAGCATAAACAAAACAATATTAATGTATTAAGTGCAAAAGGTGTAAGAGTACATCATGATACCTGCTCACAACAGCAACAAGCAGATCAAACATAGCTTCTAAACAACATGGGAACAGATGGAGATCATGAGTCTATCTGAGCAAACTGAACATGGATGTTTTTTAAAAGGCAAACAACCAACACGTGTTCATTCATCAGTGAAACATTCTCAGCAGCAGAGTCGAGGCGGAAAGGGAAAATAAACAGTCTCTTCCTGTTCCTCTACGACATCATTAAACCCTGTGCCATCAGCACCTCGGTAAAGACTATACCTAAAATGAATAACAAAAACCAACTAAAATAAAGCAAAATAACCAAAATTGATTTATATTTATTTAATTTAAGCTATATTTCTAAATCTGATTCCATTTGTAACCAATAAAGAGTAAAACATCATGTTACAAGTTATTTAATGTTATTGGGTTATATGGGGAGTAATAAAGAGGGCTCAATTTTCCAGTAAATAATAAAAAAGGACAAAATTACAGCTTAAAAATAAATAAATACAAATTTAAAAAGGAAGTAATTCAATACTAACCCTAAAATGTGAATACATTCAGACTCTCAACACAGCCAAATAAACATTTAACACAAGATTAAAAATTAAAAAGAATGAAATCAATTTCTATGTATGAATCATTTTGAGACAATAAGTATGAAATTAGAAGATTTTTGCATTAGAAAAAGGGCAAGTGTAATTTGAAGTGAACATATGACCTATTAGTATCTTATTTGTTTATGGAGCAACCAAATATAGTCGCATTAATCAAATATTAGTGGATATTAAAGAATCCATTTAAATACAGTTGACAAGAGTCCAAAAACAAAACAATGAAAAGATATAGGGATGTACACATGGAGTCCTGCAGTGTCTTAGTATGACAGTCTGAGTGGTTTGAGCTCATTTATTATTCATTTAATGATCTTGTAACATCTTGCTTTGATTGGACTCAGTGACCTCATGTTTATGCTCCATAAAACACATGAAAAACATCTGATCAGACAAACAAAAGGATGGCGTGACTTTTACCTTTTAATTAGGGATATTTTACTTTAAATGTGTCAGTACGAATCCCATCAGAGGAAGAGCAAAAACAACCAGGAAGTAACCAGGAATCATTCAAGGTAATAGGAAAAATCATTAATACATTAAATAATAATAAAAATGATAAAAACGTAACAAATTATTATAGTCAAAACAAACTCAGTGTGTTCTGGGAGTTTTTCACTGCAGAGGAATTCCCATTAACACCTTGTATGAACCAGTTCCAACCTGCAGCAGCTAAAAGCTCATTTATTCAACTTTTTTAATTCTATTTTTTAAATCTCTTGACATGTTTTGACTTTCAACTGCCAGTCTTCCTCAGAGGTGTCTGCTGATCGCTTTGATGTGTCCAATGACAGTTTTGTCCATGACTTCCAAGCAACAATTCCAGCAAATTCACCCATTCTTCTTTTTGAATAATATGTTAAGGTTTCATTTATTCAGACAACAGTTTTTTTACTTTGATCTCCTGACATGTTTCGAATATCAATTGCCAGTCTTCTTCAGCGCTATCTGCTGGTCGCTTTGATGTTTCCTTGACTTCTGCGCAATAATTCCAGCAACTTCACCCCGTCTTTTTAATAATATGTTAAGGTTATATTTATTCAGACAATTTTTTTTTCCAGAAAATTTACTTTGACCTCCTGACATATTTCGACTGTCAACTGCAAGTCTTCTTCAGAGGCGTTTGCTGATCGCTTTGATGTTTCCGCACCATAATTCTAATAATTATTGAGCAGAAGTCATGGAAAAAATGGTGTCCAAGCATCGGACACATCAAAGCGATCAGAAGAGGCGTCGATGTGTCTGGAGATCAAAGTAAACTTTGGGAAAAAGTGGTCTAAATAAACGAAACCTTGACATATAAGTTACTGTACTGATCATCATGCATCACTTGTTTAGAGTCTTTGATTTGGTTAAGTCTGTGAAATATTCTGTAATTTTACTGGTACAGTCACTGAATTATAATCAGTTTGACAAATTTGTGGTTTTCAAACAATAGAGAGAGAACAAAATATGATAAATACACATTCAGACAAGATGTATTACTTATTAAAGCATGTTGAATTACATTATGATTTAATGCCTCAAACTGGTGAAGACAGACAAAGAGCAACAAAGACCGTCTGGGTTCCATTTCATCAATTATTAAAATATAGTTTAATGTATTCAGAACATCTCTCACAAATTCATGAGTGTGGATCTCAGAAATACACCACAGGCGTAGAAACAATACAGACACACCTCGGCCCACATTCCCGTTCATCGCATTTGAGAACAAATTTTTCATTAGGGGCACATTTCAGAAAAAATATGTCTGGGCTAAATACTGTAAAAAGTTTTCATGGAAATATTTTACCCACTAAAATATCAAGTGTGTGTGTTGCTTAATAAAGCATAAAAATACTAGCTTTCTAGTTCCGCTAGTTTTTTTTGTAATGTAGGTTTCATTGATGATTTCCTGCACTTTTCTCCGTTATCATCAACTGTATCCATGGAAACCAGATAACAACTTTATGACGTAGAACAGAAACCATTGAGGTGTACCTCAGTGCAATCACCAACTTTCATGTTTTCTACTTCACTCCGTTACCTTTCATGTTAAACAAAAAATAGGAAGAATTCAACACATCTAACATGGAACATTAAGTGAGACACTGCAACCTTTAAAGTCCATGACTTACAACATCTCAAATGTGCTCCAAGCGAAAATCTTGCCATTATTCACGCACTAGTTTGCTGTCTAGAAGGGGTGTATGGATACACTCAACCTACGATTCGATTCCCAATTTAAAAAAAAAAAAACGCCAGTCAAAGATTGGGATGTAATGAATGATGCACTTAACTTTTTCAATTTGAATACACATTAATCTGTTTTTTTTTTTTCAAAATATGATTTGTCTAAATAGATTCTTCTTCTTTTATTTAAATGTATTATTCACATGTTTCTTTTTAAACTAAAATATACTGCACAATTCTTCATTTTCCACCATGCAAAGGTAAACAACTATATGTAATTTAAAAAAAAAATAAAAAATTTTAGAAAAGTATGCTTATGTTCCTGGTTCGGAATAAACATTTTTCTTCAGGTGTGTGGGTGTCGCTGAGACTCGAGCCTGGTTTGGACATTGTGGTGTGAGGTGTTTCAATTAGCACGAGAAAGACACAAATGGATGCTGACTCGCCTCGGATCATTCTCAATCATGTATTTTGTGGCTTTGTGGTTTAGGTGGTTGTTTTGTGTGTTTGATGTCTTTTTGTGTGTATTCTGAGTTTTTGTGTATTTTTTTTAATCTTGTGTGATTTTTTTGTGTTGCTTCGTGTGTTTTTGTTGAACTTCTGTACATTTTGCTGCTGTTTTATACATTATGTTGGGCTTCATATTACCTCCAATTTCTTGAATTACAATTTGTGGTGGATTTATCTTGACGGACGCACAGAATTAGACTGAGGGCCGCCAGGCGCAGGCGCAGGCGCAGGCGCAGGCGCACACACACACACACACACACACACACACACACACACACACACACACACACACACACACACACACACACACACACACACACACACACACACACACACACACACACACACACACACACACACACACACACACACACACACACACACACACACACACACACACACACACACACACACACACACACACACACACACACAGAGAGAGAGTTTGTCTGTTCTTCGTGCAGAAACGTGGCGCTAATGTAACACCGTACTGATCTTCCTGTCTGACATGTGGAGTAGCAAAACAAGAGATACAAACACACAAACACACACAGAGGGGCCTCTGCACATGAGACGGCAGTATTTTCTCCCTCCAGCAGACACAGAGTGGAAGGGCGAGTCAAAGGCATTCACAGGCCTGTGCTGCGACTGAGATCCACAGTGATTACGTAACGCCTTAATGTAACTGATGATGGCGGCGTGGATCAGAAGAAAAACACGCCTGCGTCTTCCACCATTGTTCCATTACACACTCTCTCTCTCTCTCTCTCTCTCTCTCTCTCTTTCCTGCTGTTACGTAACTCGCCGTACACTGTCCGTGTAAATCCTCCAACGCGAGCCGCTGGCAGGCCTTGTGCCGCCGCCGTTGCTATGGAGATAATGTTGGGAGACGTTAGGCCTGTAGCAAGGGAGAGTAATGTCAACAGAGTGACTGCATTGTTGGAGCGTAGTGGGGATCAGCGCGGGAGAAAGGTTCAGGTGTGGGTCAGCGAGTCTTTGCGGCGCACAAATAGTCGCCGTCTGACAAACGACTCAGACACACACACTTTACCCTGCAGCCATCTCACAAACTGTGTGTGTGTGTTGGAGGAAGCAAACAATGAAACAAGACAATTTGAGGAGTTTTGATGTTTAAAAATTTTGGAAAACTTTGAAACCTAATATTTGACCTTTTTTTGATGTAATCAACAAAAATAAATTTATTTTTTGTTGATTACATTTGTTGATTATAATAATATTCCAAATAAGAGTGTGCCCAGCAAGATTATTTTTGTCTTCTTTTGGAATAATATGTTAAGGTTTCATTTATTCAAAAAGCCATTTTTCAGGAAATCCACCTTGATCTCCAGACATTTTTCAACAGCGACGTCTGCTGATTGCTTTGATGTTTCCTTTGAAGTTTCCATAAATTCCCCATAATAATTCCAGTGAAGATTCTGGATTTATGAAAACTGGCAGTTGTCTGAATAAATGAAACCTTACCATATTATTCAAAAAGAAAGCAAGATGTTTATAACAATAATAATGAATAATAAGCATTAGCCATTTGTTCAAAAACTGAAAAGCTTTACCGTTACTTAAAGTCTGAATCCAGACTACGTTGTATTTTTTAAAAAAGCAGGCGTTTACATCCTCTCAGTTCACATTTGAACCAATCTCATCTCAAGTGTTAAGGTTCAACTACCGATTGCATTATTTTGTGACTTGTTTCAAGGTTTCTTTGAAAATAAAAAGAAATGCATGTCATCTCACCTGTGTTTTATTGTGAACAAGAGGCTCAGATTAATGTAGAGTATTAAAGGAGAGGTTCCCAAACTTTTTCGGGTCATGACCCCATCTTGATATCACAAATGTCCGACGACCCCATAAACATTTGTTCT
This sequence comes from Gouania willdenowi, assembly GCF_900634775.1. NCBI lineage: Eukaryota > Metazoa > Chordata > Actinopteri > Blenniiformes > Gobiesocidae > Gouania > Gouania willdenowi. Next base: position 3,220,608 of record NC_041049.1, read on the forward strand.
CGGCCTAGAATTTGTTTTTGATCAAGTTTCTTAAATAGGGCCCTATAAAATCCGCGTTAATGGAATCGCGAACGGAATCACGGAATCGACCAATAAAAACGTTAAAATGCGGAAATAGACAAAATTGGCATGAAACGCAGTTACCGTGGGGCAAAGAACGTATTTTATGGGGAAATGTTTCCAAGGACCGCTTATTAGGCGCACCACCCTCTCTCCTCCTGTCCTGGCTGCATTAAACTCATCTTAAACCACCACAATCACCCTCTGAAACAACACAAATCATCACTGACTGCTAACTACAGAACCTCTAGTGCCAGTTTAACTTTGCTGTGCCTGTGAAGCTCCATTACACAGAAGATAGGATCATTTAAATTAGGTTAATTTAAACTAAATCAGAACCTGATCAATAAACCTCATCAGATTCAGTAAAACATTGATCCCTGAGAGGAAATCAGGTTAATGCTGTTCTCATACATCTTTATATGACATGTGCATTATTCTGACTCCTCCTTTTAAAGTATTTATGACGCTACAACTTATAACTACCTTTTAATTGTGTGTACTTAATTTTTTACTTACATTTTTGTTTAATTATGAGTTTTTTTTTGTTTATTATTATTTATTTTGTTTCCTCACAGGAGTTAAAAACTATTTTCTTAAAAAAAATTATAAATATTTCTAAAAAACGGAATTTAAAAAAATCAAAGTGGAAAAAACGAAATTTGGAAAAAAATAAAATGGAATTAGGAAAAAAATAAAACGGATTTCATAGGGCCCTACTTAAAGTGTGTTACAAATACAGAGTAGCTGGGATTAGTGCACAAAGGGACCTCAGATATTTTTATACTGCATTTTGTTTGAACTAGATTTATATACGAGAAAGTTAAGTATAAGATACAGTTATTTGGATATTTATTGTGAATTTAGTCTTCATTTAAAAAATGAGTAAAAAATTTTTTAAAATAGAATATGAATCCGCTTTTCCCTACGTTTTTGTTTTACCAATTACTAGACATTTCAGGTGACCCACAAGTCCAAGGTTGAAAAAACACAAATTAAAGCCTTGCTGCAGACGTGAGGCATCACAGATTATAATGAGCACCAGTTAAACCGATACACCAAAAGACAAACTGCTCTTCTTCCCTCTGCATGCCTTCAAAGATAAATACTGCTCCTCAGCTGATTCCAGCTTCTCATTTTCCTCCATTACTTCATCAAAACAGCTTTTTTCCAAAGTTGACTCAGTTTGTTCCATACCTAGCATTAGCAACAACATTTAGCTTGTTTTTAGATTGATTTTAACACCGTTTTCAATATTTCCTTCTGTTTGTGGATAAAGTTTGGTTGAATGATGGCAGGTGTATTGAAACAAAGCGAGGAAACGTATGGTGTCAGTGATGGCGGTGCGTCGTCGCAGCGCTACAACCATCAGCAGCCTCTTCTTGGTATGCAGGGAACAGTTTGGGAGGGGCTGAGGTGACAGCTGAGGAATGTCCTCTCTACACTCGCTCTTTGCTATGGTTTCCAACGACCGTCATGCCAGGAATGGGACTTGGAATGTTTCCCTCTGAGATGGGTTCAACCGACAGGATCAGGAATTTCTACTCTGGAGGGTGGGTGGGTGTGTGTGCCCCCCCTCAACCCCACCCCCCATGCACTTGTTGTCCACCTGAGTGTTATTACTGCATTGAATCTGAGGCGGTTGAACACGTTTGAAAGTAAAAACTTCCACTTAAACCAGATTTTCGCATTTACTATGAAAACTTTTAGTTTGTGCCTGCAGTGAAAATATTTCAACAGCTCTTTTTTATTGCAATAATTCATCAAAGTACACTGCATTTTTAAAAGTGTATTAAAGAAACAAAAACAAAAAATTTTAAAAATGGGGAAAGCAAAAGTTAAAAAGATATACATAAAAGGAAATTGGGGATAAATAAAACAGGTAATCTGTAATTGTGTATTCTACTTAGTCTATTTCCAGAGTACATTACAGTGATTTTTTGCAAGTTATCTCTAATTTTTAATGTTATTTTTTCAACATCTAAAGTTTGCTCCACTATTCACAACCAAAGATTTATTTTGGGTTTGATTTGTTGTTTTCATGTCTTTGTCACCTGCTTCATGGCTGTATGTAACACAAAACATTAAAAAGTGGGATATTCTCCTTGTTTATTGTCAATGATCAATTGATTCCCAAAAGGTTTTCTGATTTCAGCTGGAAAAAAAAGATGTAAAAATTAAATATTAACCAAATGAATTGTTAAATGACTGAGATGTGATAAAGTTAATTATTTCCTGAAGCTGCTGTTACACAGCAAACAGGAAGAACCTACACTGACCCTGACGCATGGACGAAACAAAGTAAACAAGCCATTGATCCATCGAGGAGAAACCACTGAAAGAGGAGAGTCAGCGTACGCTAACAAACACAACTAACTGAACCAGGAACTCCAGCAAATTAATTCTGAGATTTTAGAAAAACACTTTAGTCTTTGAAGGAAAAATTTTCTAATTCTGAACTTGAACAACAACTTCGACATCTTTATGGCTCTATAATTTCAACATTAATGGAATCACAGGATCGACCAATAAAAACGCACAGTTAAACGTGGAATCTGACAACGTGGATGAAAAGTTGTCATCGTGACGACATGTTTCCGGGGACCACGCATTTGGTGCCCCGCCCACACCCCTCCCATTCTGTTATGCCGAAGCAATAACTTGATAGCTTCTTATACTGTATAATATTCTGGCCACTAATAAAATTTAAATGAAGTGGATCCAAACTTAATCAATAAACCTGCTCAGACTCAGTAAACCATTGATTACTGAGGGGTGACATTAATGCTGCGCTCATACATCTTTATATGACATGATTATGAATAATTTAAAATAATCCATGTCAGTATAACTTATATCTAAGTTTTAACTGTAGCTTATGTATGGTTATAAATTACACTTTTATTTTGACATACATTTTTGTTTAATTAGGGTTTCCTGTTTTTCTTTTTATTGTTGATTTAGTTTCTAAAAACAATGTTTTCTGAAAAAAATAATAAAATATTTGGAATTTTTTTTTAAAAACTATGTGGAAAAAACAGAATTTGGAATAAAATAAAATAGAATTTTGGGGGGAAAAAATTTGATTTCATAGGGCCCTACCGTTTCACCATTACTGTTCAATTAGAATAACCAATGCTGAAGCACGTACTTGAATGCCACACTCTACTTGATCCACTCTACCCAAAATGCTGAGCTACAGTTATGTGTGTTCATGTGTGACTGGATCCTGATCAGTTTAAACTTTAATCAATGATGTTTATGAAACCTAAAACCTTTCTGACACTTTGTGCAGTGGTTTATTCATATTCCATCCAAATGCTCTCATGTTGTGAATCTTTTCAGGTGAGAGATAAGGAAACTCAAAGATAAAGCTTTTTTTCACGTAATGCAGGCAGTAAAAGAGGGGTCTCCACTTTTTCATGATTGTGGAAAACAGTAAATACGGAATTCACTTCCTGAAAAAGAAATGGCAATTTTTTTGTTCTATTATCTCTCTATAAAAGCAAGGAATCTCTGTCTGTCTGTCTGTGTGCGTCTGTCTCATATCTCTGCAAATCAAGCTCAGACTGACCTGAGACTTTCAACATGGCTGCTGCTTGGTTCAAGGGTGTACAACGTCAGATTTGTTTGGACGCCCCACCTCCTGAGTCGACAGACTCAGTAATGATGTCATCAGTCCTAGCTCTAAAGTGATGATGTCATCAGTTAGAATATTAGAACATTGCAACATAGGAATGACATCATCACTGTGGAGGTAGGACAGATGACATCATCACTGTAGCGGTAGGACCAATGCTCTTAAGCAATACATACTTCCTACGGGCACTGCACTGTAATATAGCTTCACATGCTGTATAGCGAAAATATCACAGTTTTTCCCCAGTAAACATGTCAAAGAGAAAGAAATGTAAACTCACAAAATCTGAGGGAACATGACAAAAAATCTCACTCAAAATTTTTGTCACGGTTTTGGGAAGTTTAATAACCTGTTGTGACGTCGAATTACAGCAAGACGATGTGGAAACTAAACATAAATGGATACACTGTGAAACGGTGTTTGGGATATTCTGAAATGGCTCTGCACGTTTTGATTAGCTTAGCATGTAGCCGCACTAGCTGAGCAGGGTCAAAGGGTAATGGTTATAGGGTCGACCCATCACTCCCAGTCGAAACAGTTGTTGTGCGTCTGTAAGTGAACACAGGCTCAAACTAACACATGAACTCTTCAGCTCTTTATTTGGACTGAGCAGCGATCAGTGGGAAGTTTGTCCTGAGCTCCGGACATACTGTGCACCTGAACGCCTCGTCCATAGTTAGACTAGCAGCCAAAAGCCTGAGTGTTGCAGCGATGCTCACAGCAAAGCAACCCAAACATGGAGCGAACTTATACTGCCTATAGTAGGACAGACAGCAGGACGAGAGTGAACAACATGAACATCTTTAACCATAATTTTAGGCCCACATATACAATTTCAAACCTTTGATTTCTAAAGATAGTGGAAAACAGACGTAAAATTAAATGCACTTCCTGATATGGAAACGGCAATATTGTTATATTATATAAATGTTTCATTTTTTTTTAAACAAAGTAAAGTGGAAATTGCAATATGACTATATATCCACACCTACATACTGTATTTTAGGTCAATATCATGCATTTAGACAACCAAGGGGAAAGAAAGATCATTTCTCATGCAAAATGTGATGTAATATGATTGCACTCCCCTCCTAAATATATATATATATGACAGGGACTAACACCAGTTCCATCTGTGATACGCAACTGTTGTGGCTCCACTGGACATGAGATTTCTCTAATTTATGCAATGAGTTGTAGTCAATACAAAGAGAACCACAAAACCATACAAACAGTTCATTGTGTCTGTGGAGAAGAGCAGAAGGAAATCCACTCGGTCCTGCCGTGTAGATCTTTTTGTGGAGGTTATTGTGATTCCAACCACAGATATGGTCAATATTTATATGTGAAATAGTGAAGCACTGAAATTCTGTCCGAAAATGGCCCCAAAAGTGCATTTTTGGCTGAAACACTTTTCTGAACCAAACAAGATGTTGTGATGCCACGAGCAAACAGCACGCAGACTCACGACGCGTCTGGATTTCAATACATCTGAGCACTAAAGCATTTTCTGAGCAAAGTTGACAGAGCAGCAAGTGTTTTGCTGTGTGACGTCGACACTAGTTACGGGTAGCTCTCCATTAACACGGATGTATTTAAAGAGATATCTGCCAAAAACGTAATCTGTTCAGAAGCAAAAACCAGTGACGTTATGAAGGAGGGGAGCATTCAGTCCGTCTGTGGCTTTGAGGAGCTACGGAAACACATTAGGGCCAGTTTAGATAGAGACTGTTGTTGTATAATGGTGAATTTGAAATTTCTACTTCAATCTCAACATTATATTATAACTGTGTTCTCGACATTTCGACTTTAATCTTGATTTGCCCAAAATCATTTTCTCCATCAAGATTGGCCCTAATCCTCTTCTGTACATTTGAGGCTAAAAACCTGCAGGTTGCAGCCGTTTGTTTTGACTTTTGAACGCGTCTCAAGTCCTTTTTGAGAGAAACGGGGGGTCCGAGGTTAACAGCCTGCTGCATGAGTGTGAGATTAGAGCGAGGCCGCACTACAGAGCACAGCTTCAGACTCTGACTCATACCCAAACTTAGTATCATCTGCTGAAACCCAGTTAGGAGAACTTGTGGCGGTGATGGTATTTATAACCCTAGTCACACCAGTGATGAGAGCGATAGCAGCAGTGGAGCAACAACAGCAGCACACACTTCACAATAAAAGCCACAGGTCACAAGAGAAACAACCGACCAACCAACGCCACTACTATTCTTTCTACGCTCAAAACTCAATAAATCTCACACACACAACCAGAGATGGTGAGGTCTCATCTCGTCTCTGGACGTCGGCCCAAAAAAAGGCAACATTTCCCCCCACATGAATGCACACGGAGAGGAGGAGGAGCTTTGAACAAAGTGTGAGCACACACACACACTCAACAGTGATCACCTATACATCTCCAACCACATTAAAATCATTATTTTCCATACAAATTCTGCACTAACATGTGAAAAAAACACATTTTACATATATGAAAAAACAGGCATCACATTCACTGATGTTACATAGATTCACAAGCTGTATCGCTCTGAAAACGAGGGATATTTAGTCGTAGAATGTCAGAGAAACATTGTAAACAGAAGAATTATTCGAACCAATAAAAAGACCAGCATTGTCGATAAGGAAACGAACAAATTCCAACTAAAAGTATCTGATTATAAATGATGGTTTTACTTCATTGTCAATATTAGATTAGCAAAATAATAAATCAACAACTGCTTCATCCACAATCTTGACAAACACCTTTGAAAACAGATGCACAATAATACTTTTTTTTCTGCTCAAGGCCAAATCCGGCCTTTTAGAGCATCCATTTCAGAAAGTTAAATAAGAAACGTGCATCATTGTGTAAATTACAAAATAATTCAGTAGTAGATATCCCAGCACCTCCAAATACACATGGATACAACAACTTTTTAAAGAAACCCTGCAAATGTCTTGTAATTATTTTATTAAATTAAACAACAATTATACATAATTGTAATAATATCAAGGAAATGTAAATTAACTCGAAGTTTAGGGTCACTTAATGCTTGGATATTGTCAGTCATACATAATTTGATATAAACTTGAGATCAAACCGGTCTGTATTTGGAGCCTGAACTAAAATGAGTTTGACAAGAAGAAGAAAAAGAAGTGATGACAAACAAACAATCCTTATACTAAAAGGTAGAAACCATAATCTAATTTTTGGCAGAAGACACTCATCCCAGGGCTGCTAATCTGTTTTTTATTGCCTGGCAATGTGAGCCACAACTATAAAGTATTTCTCTATTAACTGGAGGCAGCAAAATTCAGGAAAAACAAGCAGTAGAAGCGTCCCAACTTATGTTTTCAAGGTATTTATTCAGAGAGAACATTATGAAAAGCTGCAATAGTGTGTATTTGCATATGCAGACTTCTTTAGCTGTGCTCTGGTATGTGTTCTTTAACTATATACTGCATTAAATGAACATCATATTGTTATTATTAACCTCACATTTGATATTAGTGGCCACACAATGTAATATCTGGTGTATATCCACGGGTAACAATGTAACAAATATATAAAATATGCACATTTAACCAGAAATGGTGATGATAACGAGTTCAATGTACGTTTTTGACGTTGCTGCGACCTGTGTAAAGTCCCAGTCTAAGTACTGGACTGTGGAGGCCACTTAGCAGTTAGCATAGCACACACAAAGTTGTTATATTTTGTGCCAAAAATGAACAACAACAGCCACATGTGTCCCGGGAACAATTGGTTTAATAGTAAGTTTACTATCAATTGTTGTTGACTGGCAAATAAACATCAGATTATCCACGGGTTGACCCCAAAAACGATAGTGCTAGTTAGCTTTAGCCGCTAACGTAGCATTAACATTCACAGGGCTGGTTTAGTTAAATTTACTCGGAAAAGTTCACAAAATGGACGTAATTACCGATGCACAAGGCTATTGGCTTAAATGTGTGTGAATGCCAGTGCCATACGTCTTTAGTTCGTTAAATACAAAGCAGAGCCGACTTTAATTGCTAAGCAGTTAGCAGCTTTGACGGTGATCTCAATCAATGACACCTCTTAGCATTGATCTACAATCATTAACGACACCCGGCACAGCTTCAAACCAACGATCATAACACGTAGTGTACAAAGAAAAAGTGTAGACATGATTTATTAAGTGACAAAGCGTAGTGAAAGAACGCATTATCTTTAAAAAGCTGCAGCTCAGCAAATAGACTGTACCCAGATGATCGGATATGGACTACTACTGGTGTAATGAATCTACTGGCGCCCTCGATAGGTGGTGATCAACACCCGGTTGTTGCACAGAGACTGTTACAAAAAACATGTAAACGCGTGCTTGTTTAACAGTTTTCTGACCGGTTGTATAATTTATTTAGACAAAGATGGAATAATGTGCTAATATAAAGCTGGAAAAATTAAAAACGTCACCATTTTTTTGTTGTATTACACCACCGTACTTATTTGTTTACATTTTCTGAGCGTTTTTCCTGTTAATTTCAAAGTAAACATTTGCTTAAAATATTTATTTCACGCTGTAAAATTATTATTTTTTTATTAAGCCAATTAAAAAATAAATATCAGGTTATGATTATTGTCTGTAATCATGCAAGGATGGTTAAATACACTAAAATCTACATATGGTAGGAAGAAAAACAGCAGCAGTGTGGCTTCGTTGCAGTGTATTTACACTGACAGGCCTGCAAACAAGAACCAGGAGGGGTTTGTTGACTTAAAAATTGCTAAAATATACATTTAAAAGCAGACAGACGAGCTGCTTTCATCTTGTTGTTAAAAAAGCAACAGTGTAGCTAATCGAGTTTAGTGCAAATATCACTGAAATGTCATGTATTAGTAGTTATTTAATCATAAGTTCTCGCTTTATGCAGTTTTCTAATCGTTTCTGAAGTCGGAAGTCGACCACTTGCTAGCAAGGATACCAAGTAAAGCATAACAACAGCTAGTTTTGGGAAGCAGGAAAGTAACTAGTGGTGTTATGATTAATTTGGACACTCGTTGAAGTCCACACAGGGAAGAGTTGGTGTTTGGTTAAGCAGGTTAAGGAGTTTGAAGTCGGTGGGTTAGTGGTGGCCTGTCAGAGGAGAGTAAATGGAAGGTAAACAGCGGAATGGCTTCCCTTTGACAGGTGTTGTGCGCTGACTGGTATGTGGTGTAAACGGTGCGGAGGGAACACGGAGCTCAGACCTGGTGCAGGGCGGTCAGGCCGTCCACATTGGCGTAGTTGATGTCGGCTCCTCGGTCCAGCATTCGCAGCACCTCCTCGGTGTCTCCGCTGGAGCAGGCGGCCAGAAACACGGCGCCATCGTCGAACTTCACCTTGGTCTTCTTCTTCTTCAGCACGGGCGGCTCCTGGTCCGTCTCCGAGCCCAGCCAGCGCTTCAGCTGCTCGTTCCGCTTCTGCTTGGCGTCCGCCATCTTCATCCCCCTCCTGCGACGGGCTTCTTATCTGTGTCCGAGCTTGGATATACTTTATAGGGACTCGAACCCGCAGCGCACCGGGGCGTGGGAAGGGAGGGCCGCGGACAGCCGAGCCACAGGGAGGGCGACGGGATTGTTTCCGCCAGATCTCGCGAGACGTGAGGGCTGCAGCGTAACGTCATCACAGAGAGAGAGAGAATGATGAAAAACAGGGTTTGTCAACCTTGGGGTCGGGACCCCATGTTAGGTCGCCTGGATTTACAATGGGGTCTAGTAAGTAAAATTCCTTGTATTGTCTGAAAACTCTACTTGGCAATAAAACTTATTTTGATTCAGATCCTGAATTGGTATAAAGAAAAAGAAAGAAAGAAAGAAAGAAAACAGGTAAAAGCGTACAGAAGCCTATTTTATTCACTGGAGTGAAAGAAAAAAAAAAATCTGTTTTTTTTAAATATTTTATGTTTTGGCTTGTTTTTCAGACTATTTTGTTTTCTGTTTTTCAGGGTATTTTTTCAGTTTTTTTGGACTTTTTTTGTTTTTAGAATAATTTTTTTCTATTTGCCGGACTAATTTTTTTTTCTCTCATTCTAACTAAAGGAAGCTAGCTTGGTATCGGATGTCCCACAGATCTGAATGGGATTTCCTTCTGTACAACCGCAAAGTTCTCAGGTGTCTGTGTGAAGTCGATAGAATAATTGTAATACCATCAATATAATGGCTTAAAGACATAACTATCTCCCAGTGTCTTAAACCAAGTTGAAAATAATTTTGTAAGCAAGTTGGTCATGTTTGCTCTCAATAAAGAGACAAATACATCGGTTGTTTCAAATGCCCTCAAAGTTCAGGAAAAAAATAGTCTGAACATCAGAGGAAAAAAATAATTATTTCAAAAAACAGAAGTAAAAATTACACACACACACACACAATACTTATCAAATAACTGTATCCTATACCTAAATTTTCTCAAATATAAATCTAGTTCAAATAAAATGCAGTATAAAAATATCTGAGGTCACTTCATGCACAGATCCTGACTACATGTACAGTATTTATAACACACTTTAATAAACTTGATCAAAAACTAATTCTAGGAAGAAGAAAAAATGTCTCTGGGGTCCCTGAACATTTATGATATCAAGATGGGATCACGACCTGAAAAAGGCTGGGAACCTCTGGATTAAAATATTATATATTATATATATGTGGCATGTGGGTCACATACACAAAATAAGGGGAAAATACTCAAAAAGACTCCAAAAGTACACAAAATGAGAAAGGATACACAAAAAAGAGAAATAATAATAATAATAAAGTAATAACACCAATACACAAAACAACTCCAAAAACACACAAAATGGGAAAGGATACACAAAAAAAGAGAAATAATAATAATAAAATAGTAACACCAATACACAAAATGACTCCAAAAACACACAAAAGGACAATAGTAAATACACAAAAAAGCTCAAAGAATACACAAATTGTGAATTTCCCTACTGTGGGAAAAAAAGTATCATCTAATCAAATCAAATTGACAGGAAAATACATAAAGTACACAAAATGATAAAAAAAAAAATGATTCCAAGGAAGCACAAAATGAAGAGAAAAAGTGATAATTTTAAAAATAATAATAACATTACAAAAAAAAAGGAAAATGCACAAAATGACTCTAAAAACACACAAAACAATGAAATGACACAAAACAAAGGCAAAATGGTTTTCTAAAACAACCCTGTTGCAGAAACAGCAATGATAGTCAATGTACACACATCCTCAAAACACAATCAAAGAAACTTCACGACAGCATGACAAAGATAAACATGACTGAGCTACAATATAAATACCTAAGTACCATTTATAACCAACATTTATTTCTTCATAAAAAGGCAGAGGACGTTACACCTATTGATCTTTCAGCACTGGAGCCTGGAGCTGGTGGTGGTCCACATTACCCAGGAGCCAAAGTGTTTTAGACTCTGGCACAGCATTGTATGGTTGTTGGCGTACAGTGGCGTGGGTGTGATGGAGCATCTCGCACGGCACAGTCCTTTGTTTTCACACACTGACGTGTAATTAGCGTTGATGATGGTGTCAGTCTCTACAGTTGGATGGCTCTGCTTGATTGGAACCAAACTTAATAACACGACCCAGGAGATAAAAACACTGGTACCCTGAACGGGTGGTGACAGCGCAGAAGTTTATCTGGTGCAGAGTCGTTGTGTTGGAGGAGAGTCAGGGAAAACCACTGTGTGAGTCACAGGGAGTCAGGAAGTCGTTGGCACAGGGCCTCACTCTGCTGATATCAGAGAAACACACACACACACACACACACACGCACACACACACACACACACACACACAAGGTACCAACAGCCAATATCAGACACTGTGAAGCTCATAACACTGTGCAGAACCTTTTCTGAGCAGGCAGCTTCTTAAAGGGCCAGGACACTTTTTAATGTAAATATCAAGTTAGTGGAACTGATTGACCTAAACCTGTAATTCCTAGAGGGCTTCAATCCTGCATTTCTTTTTTTTTTTACCTCTATCCGGCCAATAGAACAGTAGTCGAGTAATTTATTAAGTTATGCTCAGTCATGTTTTATTTCACACAGCTGATTAAACACCTCTGCCTACCTAAGTATTGTTTCAGTCATAGTTTAAAAATCACACCATATCCAGGTATTAATGCAGCGTCAATGATTGAACACAACAGCCTACCTAGGTATTTATGCTGAGTCACATTTGAACCCTACGGTATGTGAATACTGTTGCTGAGTCATTGATCGAACACTACAGCCTACCTGAGTATTTATGCTGCATCAAGATTTGAACCCTATGGTCTACTGAGTCAATATTTCAACTCTATGGTAAGTGAATATTGTTGCTGAGTCATTGATTGAATACTTCAACTGACCTAGGTATTAATGCTGAGTCAAGATTTTAACCCATGCGGTCTATGTTATGTGTCTATGTATATGAACACTAACGCCTGCCTGCTTACAGAAGCTGAGTCATGCAAGTATTGTTGCAAAGTCATGGTTTGAGTTAAGATTTGAAAACTATGTTCTTCATGAATATTTTTGCTGAGTCATTGATTGAACCCCACTGCCTACCTGACTAGTGTCACAGAGTGAACCTGTGCTTTAACACAGCCCTTATATGTTTTTGGAGAATTTTTTTTTATTTTGGTAATTTTATATATTTTGCATCATTTTTGTATGTTTTTGGAGTATTTTGGTTATTATTTTGTATATGTTATTTTTGTGTATTTTGTAGTAGTTTTATGCAATTTTGTTATTTTTTGTAATTTTGGATTAGTCAGTGTGTATTTTATTTTGTACATTCTCTTATTTTTGTAGTCATTTTGTGTATTTTCAGCAATTTGGTATGTTTTGGAATAATTTTTGCGCATTTTGCTTATTATTTTGTATATCGTTTTGCTATTTTTTTTGTTTTTGTAGTATGTTTTTGTAGTAATTCTTGTGTATTTTGGTCGACATCTTGTCCGTTTGTGTGTGTTTTTGGATAAATTGTTTTGTATTTTGGTTATTTGGTATATTTTCACTTATTGTTGTGTATTTGTGAATGTTATTGGATTAATTTTGTGTATTGTAGTTATTATTTTGTATATTTTCTGTTATTAATTGTGTATTTGTAGTCGTTTTGTGTAATTCTGTATGTTTTTGGGTTTTATTTTTGTGTATTTTGGTGATTATTTTATATATTTTGTTATTTGTGCACTCTTTTTGTGTATTTTTGTGCGTTTATGTCTGATTGATGATATGATGATGTGAATCATTGATCAAACACTCTCTGAGCACGAATGTACAGCAGTTTCAATGCTCAGTGCGGCCTTGAACTTTGTTTCCTCCTCCTTTGCCGTCGCACAGATAAAGACGTTCAACACGCTCAGCATCTTCTCCCTGCTGCACTTTGACTATCATGTTCAACAGCAGACACAGACGAACCATTTTTCCACGGTTTACTCAGCATCGCTGATTCTTAACCCTCAGCAGGCTCCACTCCAGCTCTAGATTGGAACCTATTATTAGCTTCTTTTCTGCAGGAAACAAGGTCACTGAGGCAGCCTCGTCTCATTAGGCTCTTACTGCTGGTTTGGCCCCAAAGCATTCACTGACTCAGCGGTTTGTCCTTTCAAAGGTCCAACACAACATAAGCTAATTGATTTAGCAACAGTGCTGTCACACGAGCATAGCGGTCTAGATAATTGAACTTTTTCTGTCTCACACTAACCTTGAAGTATGAGATAAAAAAATCCTACATTTCACATCATTTATTGAGTTATTACAGCTGCATAAACTACTTAATCAGAAGCCGTCATAGTTAAAGGAATGTTTTTCATGCTAATACAAACCTTAAAAAGTAGCTCTGTGCAGATTTATCAACACATTTAGCATCAGAATCACATCAACCAACCAACTGTCGACCCAGCCATCGAAGCAACCAACCAACCAACCAACCAACCAACCAACCAACCAACCAACCAACCAACCAACCAGCCAATCAACAAACCAACCAACCAGCCAACCAACCAACCAACCAACCAAACAAACAAACAAACAAACAAACAAACAAACAAACAAACAAACAAACCAATCAACAAACCAATCAATCAACCAACCAATCAACAAACCAACCAACCAACCAACCACACAAACAAACAAACAAACAAACCAAACAAACCATTATAACCACCAACCAACCAACCATTCAACCAAACAAACAAACAAACAAACAAACAAACAAACAAACCAAACAAACTAACAAACCATTATAACCACCAACCAACCAAACCAGCCAATATATTCACCAACTAACCAATAGAACCAACCAACCAACCAACCACCTATCCACCCTGCCATCCAAGCAACCAACCAACCAATGCAACACACCAACCAATATCACCTCTTATCAACCAACCACTTATCAACACAGCAATCTAAGCAACCATCCAATCAACCAATGAACCAACCAACCACCTACCCACCTAGCCATCTAAGCAACCAACCAATATAACTAACCAACCAACACACCAACCATTATCACCATCTATCAACCAACCAACCAACCAACCAACCAACCAACCAACCAACCAACCAACCAACCAACATAATTCAGGAATCAAGACAAATGACCAACTAACAACATTTCAAATATATAAACTAACCATCCATCCATTTTCAAACCCACTTGCTCCTGTTTTACAGGGTCTGATAAACTAACCAGTTAAACAATAAATTAATTTCATTATTGTAACAAAGTAATTAGCAGAGATTGTTTGTGAACTTCTTTTCCAGGAGATCTTTTCTCACCACTATCAGCCTATTGCTTAACAAGTCTATTTAAAAGTCTCGAGATAACATCAAAGAGCGACTGTTTCCATCTGCCTGACAACACTGATGAGGCGTCCACACTTCATCAGCCAGTGTTGAGTGAGATGTTCCAGTCTGGGTCTCCAGTACGCCCAGTCTACATCACTTTCACACTCTGAGCACATGTAGTTTTCATTCTGTCAAATAATATTTTCACCATTTTTTCAGCCACTATACTTTTTTACTTGATTAAATATAGTGTAAGTATGAGTGCAATGAGGGACACGTCCAGCAACGTGTTTTTGTGATTGTATTGTGTGCTTATCTTGTCTTTTTGTGTTTTCTTATTGTCAATCATTTTTTCTTCTTGCATTTTTTGTGTTTTTGTTGTTGTTCCATGTGTCATGAGTAATTTTGTGTATTTTTGTTGTCCTTTTACATGTTTTTGGAGCATTTTGTGCATTTCTTTGTCATTTTGTATATTTTTCTGTAATTCTGTGTATTTCTGTTGCATTTTTGTGTGTCATAATTCATTTTGTGTTTTTTGTTGTCCTTTTATATGGTGTTTGTGCATTTATTTGTCTTTTTGTATATTTTTCTGTTTTTTGTTGCATTTTTGTATATTTTTGTTGGTCATAATTTATTTTGTGTATTTTTGTTACATTTTTGTATGTCATAATTTATTTTGTGTATTTTTGGCGCATCTTTGGAGTAACCTAAAGATTAAAGATTAAATCTGGGCTTTCGCCTTTAATTGGCCATGTAATGTTATTACATTAATGGCATTTGTCCTCTACATTTAACCCATCCCTGAGGAGCAGTGGGCAGCCATTTTGCGGCGCCTGTGGCTCAACATCCCACAGTGATGGCCCAGGTGAGGCTTGAACCGGCAATCCTCCGATTACAAGCCCAGCGTCCTTAATCACTAGGCCACCACTCCCTTATTTTTTTTTTTTCTTTTAAAGAAGACTCTTGTATTTTGCATATTTTTGTGTTTGCCTTTTCTTCTTTTGTGTGTTCTCTCTTTTGCATGCGTGCTTTGCGCTTCAGGGCCACCGTAGGTTTACACTTAAATCCAGCTGTAACGTGTGGTAAACATTTAGAATATATGTGTACCTGTGACTCTGTATGGTTGAAACAGGTTGTTGTTATGAATGTAAACAACTTGTACAAACACAGACTGAAGTAAACAACATAAACCTGCTGCAGGAGTCGAACCCATCAGGCTCAGAGGAGAAGATTCCCTTTGGAAACTCGTCAGAAGGCCCGTAAAGCCAGGTTTCCTCCCAGGAATGAGTCCCATGCACTGAGGGCTGATGTCATACTGACGAACACATACCTACAATACCACAGCCTCTTCTTTGTGCTTTAATGAGCCTGTAGAAGCGCTCGTGGATGATTCTACTGTTGAAGGCAAACATTGAGCGTGTGCCAGAGTCATCATGTGCTGTCAATAGGTGTGAGTGAGTCACTCTTAGCCAGGGATCAAAGAGCTCCGTCACCTTACAGCACTGACAGTCAAAGGCAGAGTTTCTCAACCTTGGGGTCGCGAGACACTGAGAGGCGGTGGCCAGATGCCTTTAAGAAACTAAGAATACGTTTTTGAACATTTTTTCTTATTGTTTTTACCCTTTTTCTGCAACTGCATGAAACTTGCCATATTTTAACCTATTTTCATCACTTTTTCTTGCCATATTTTTTGCTCCTTTTAATACATTTTAGCTACATACTCCCATTTTTGCCACTTCTCTTTTAAATTTTAACACCTTTTCTGCACATTTTTTCCACCTTCAAGACATTTCTAGCACTTATAAACCCTTTCCACCACTTTTCCCACCAAATATCACATATGTTGACCCATTATAGTCATTTTTAACCTCTTTTCACCATATTCCATGGTTGTTTTTGCTAATTTTACCACATTCACGATTTGTCATGCCCATTATTTGCAAGTTTAAACTAATTGTTCTTACTTTTTTCTGCCACTTTTGAGCCAATATTGACACTTTGAACCCTTTTTACCTATTTTCTGTCTGTTTTTGTCCACTCTAATTTGCATTTGCATTTCTGTGGTTTTTAAAATTCCATTTCACCACCTTTTCCACAAATTTTGGTCACTTTGAACCCATTTCATTTCTGATTAAAACAAGGATTTCCATTTTTAAGATGACTGTAATAATAATAAAGGTTCCTGGATAACAGTGGATATTATTCAGATGAATAAATAAATGTGGTTATCACAGATTCATAGAACAATGGACCATCATTTTACTGACTTTATGGATGGACCCCAAAAAACTCTCCCCTTTATTCCCCCTTATAGATGGTCCTGTCTCCACATGACTGTTCTTCAATGTTCATGCCTGTGTTCAACCACCTTCAGCTACAGTGGGGGTCCCCGCTCGATGGGACCTTTATTTTGGGGGTTTCAGGCTGAAAAGGTAGGGAACAAACATCTCCACTGGTCAGTTACACTCAGTGACATCACTGAGGTAAATGCAGCTGCTTCAATGGGGGGTAAACAGGAAGCATAAACAGGATGCTTCCAAGACATTTCCACAGCCTGAAGGCCAATATGTGGAGAAACGGTAAAGCTGAAGATCCAGGCCTTTGTCGCATTGAGAGGCCCTGGTTACATAACTTGGTTCAGTAGATGTTTGTTATTTTAATATCTAACAAGCAGATTAAAAAATTACAACTTTACAATGATGAAAATGCACTTTAAAGCAGACTATATCCAGAGTTTCAGAGAAGTCTATGTTTATGTATAATTTTTTTGAAATTCCAAAAAATCCCTTACTAGTTTTTTACTATGGTCTACTGCCAGTGGTCATTCATACACATTAATGTATATAAGTCCCTCCTTCTTCCTATAGACCCCTATACAAATGGAAACAAATGCCGACTGTACACAGCCAATAGGCTTCGACTTCCTGTTTGTCAGACTGTCAATCAAAGTGAATGCAGAACTGTGCACGGAAACATGGCCGCGCGACACAACAGCAAATGATTTTGGCTCTTACCTGACCCATAGACCTAATCCAATACATAACACATAAATCCAATAAATATTGACAATATTTGCCAGGGAGCACAGTTTTCCCATGTTTTAATCACATGATGACAGTAGTTTTTCATCACAATATGTTGAAAATCCTGCAATTTTATCAAAATCCTTCCACAAGATTTTCCTAAATTAAATGAAAATCGGTTACAAACTCAAGGAAATTTAAAGATTGGATATTGTCTGTAACTTCCATTACTTTACATATATTTATCAGGAAGATTAATGCATTAAGCCATGCATATCCCTGCTGCCCTGGCTCACTGGGAGCACATAGACACAGCATGTGAACATATATGTCCACGTACTGTGTGAACATTCCCAGATTGTGGAAAGAAAAATCACAAACGGGTCATAGTAGAGATGTTCAAAACTTTGAAATAGTTCCATACAGGGTTTTATTCAATGATGAATGTTTTAGCAGTTCATTTCTAGCTTTGCTAAATCATACCAGGTGATATAAAGGGTATTTGTAACTGCGTGCATTACTCCTATAGGATTTATGCACGCTTCTGTACCTGCAGATGTGTTTAAAATGGGACACAATGATATAGTTTTTGCATATTCGACACTCTGGAGACCAAGCTGACCCAGGACTAAAGCGGGTCTGAAACTGCAGGTTTAGGGTTTAGGGTTTCTCACTCACAAAGTGGTTCTTGACTCGTTTGGTGGAAACTATAATGAAAAGAAATATATTTTTTGCTATTTTGAACACATGAGTCCAGAGGACATCTGCAGAATGTGCTTGGAAAAGTGGGATTGAGAGAGTATGTCTGTTTGATTAGTGAAGAAGATCAAACCAAGTTGAGTTCTTCTCCCTGAATCGAGGGGCTTTCGACACTGCTGTCATTGCTGCATTTCCTCCTCTGAAATAAAGGGAACCTTGCAGTGGTTGCACAACAGTTAGCAACTGAAAACAGTTGAGTTGAAGCAGGCTGAGCAAGCGCAGCGTGGTGGAATAACTCCACAGCCAGGAAATCCTATCTTTCATAATAAGCCTTTCCAGGCTTCTGATGGAGGGAGGCCTTATTTCAGCCCAGTGAAGTCATCACAGTCGTGTGTTTCTCTCATGTGTGTGATGAGTCTGTTGACCTGAGCCTGGCTCAGGAGGGAGGGGGCGGGGGGTTCACAACCAGGAGGGGGAGGGTGGGTGGATGAAGATAGAGTCCACGACATCATCTCTCCAGGCCTTTTAAGGAGCTCAGAGAGCTCTGGCCCACTTTCTCATCACAGCTTCCCAGCCTTGTCTCCGTTCCCCTGGGAGCCTTCAGCTCAGAGTGACTGAGCACAGGCACCACGACAACCACACCAACACACAGCGGATGGATCAAAGTACGGAAATGTGACGAAAAACGACAACCAACAGGATGCCGTGGTCGATTCCAGCTACAAAACCGACTGCTGTGTTCAGATTGATGCATGAATGAGTTTAAGGCCTGAAATCAGTCTCTCATAAAGTACGAACATTTTTAGTCATATTTATTCAATTACATCCATGACATTGGTTCACTGCATTTGATTCATTTGCAGATGTGGGATGAACCCCGATATTGGTCTCACAAGATTGATAGGATATTTTTCATCAGGAAGACAACATTATATATTTTATTTATTTGAAAATATATATTTGAGTTTAAACTTTTTGTGAGCTGTATAACTGAATATAAAAATTTTAACAAACAGGGAAGAGTTTGTTTTTATTGTTTTTTAAAAAGAAAAAACTTAAAGTGCCACTGCCAGACTGACAATCCATGTCCGTCCAAAACTAGAAGCTAACAGCTAATACATGGTCATCATCGCCATGACAACCACACAGTTCACATCATAGGCTGTTTATGATCCACACACACAGTTCCTATGCTGGCCTATGGGGGCAGCAGTAATACTCTGTTCAGTCTAGTCTACTAGAAGAAAAAGAACTATGGAGGGTAGGGTAGAGAGAGTCAGCAGGTGCATCCGAATATTCCCTCCTATCTCCTTTCCGATCCACTTTGACATTACTTACCACCTAATTCCTCTTTATTTGCCCATTTTTTGACCACTCTTGACTGATTTTGGTCCATTTTAGTCACTCTTCTCTTGTCATGTTTTTGACACTGTTAGATGATTTTTCGCCACCATGTCTACCTCCACTTGCTCATTAAAGAGGGGACCGGACCGGCCCACTTTGGGTTGATGGCCCATTAGGACAATGCCCGGTAGGTATGCCAGTTGGCCAGTCCACCCCTGGACAGATCCCCAGCAGCTCTCAGTCCCGTATCACTCCACAGCTTGATCCAAAAGCCAGATGGAACGGCACACACCACTGGCATGATTTAAATAAGTGCCTAATGGAAGAGCTGCAGTCCAAACCACAGTTCAATAACAAGCCGCTGTTGTTTAGATCTCTGAGGTGTCACATACAAGTCTTTGTTTACAAGACAGCATTTTCACAATGTTGTGTTTCAGATAGGTTTGGCAGGAAGCGTTTCATATTGTTGGCCTGGAGAGTCTAAATGTTGAGTTTTTAAGCACATCCAATAAAATTGATATTATTGTTACAGTGAAACTATGATTCAAACCAGAACACACGCTTCCGGTGTCGACAGATTTAACAGCTTAACGAACTGTGTGTAAACCTCTAAAGCTGTGCTCTCCAACCACTGGGCCATGGACCGATACCAGGCCATGGACGATTTTGTTCTAGGACTCAATATTATCATGAGTGTTTTAGTTGTTTTATTTTGAAAAATGACTGCTTGCACTTTGGTGTGCATTCCTCCTTTACTTAATTACATTTGATTAGACGTAGTGCGGAACTGAAGCGTGCAGTTACTGTCGTGAATTCAATGGGCCTCATTTGTTTCTCTCTTTGAGTACGTTTGAGGAGTTTAAAGTTTTGTACGATTGTATTTTATTTTGGTTGTTTGTGCTGAGCTAGCCACATTCTGCAAAGTATGAGCGTGCTAGCTTTATTTTTTTTAGTAATGTTTGTGTTACAGCTTTTAAAAATGTAAATATTGACAGTTTTGTGTCTCTCAATGCATTGCAGTTTTCTTATTGATGATCTTATGCTATCTTATTCTTGCTATGCTACTTTAGCTGGAACCCAGTAACAGATGATTATTAGCCAGCCTGTGGGACAATGCTAGTTTTTAAAACTGTATTTTCACTGAGCAACACACATTCTTGAATTTAATGATGATATGTTGCTGTCTTTTGAGTTGTGGCACAGCTCTTTAATCTAGGTTTTAAGTATTTTTTGCATGATTGTTTTTAGTTTGGCTATTATGTGAGCTAAGCTAGCTCTGGTACACCAGCTAAATTGGTGTTGGACTGGGATATAATGTTTGTGTTGCAGGCTTTTAAAAATGTAAACATTGAGAGTTTTGTGTATTTCAATGCAATGTTGTTTTCCTATTAATGATATGAGGTGAGCTATGCTAGCTGTGCTACATTAACTAAATTCCACAATGTATGAGTGTTAGCCTGTGAAGTAATGCTTGTTTTACAGGTTTTTTCATGTAAACATTGACAGTTTTGTGTATCTCAAACTTTTAACAAGTTTTTTAAACAGTTTTTCTACCAGGCTAGCAATTATTATTTATCAATTCAGTCATTTGTTTTTATCTTTCAGTGCTTGTGAAGATTTTAAGGCTTTGCATGATTGTGTTTTGGTTTGGCTATTGTGTGAGTTAAGCTAGCTCTGATACACTAGCTGTTAACTTGTGATGTTTTACAGGTTTTTAGAAATGTAAACATTGACAGTTTTGTGAATCTTAATGAAAAATTGTTTTCATATTGAAGCTATTAAAGGTCCCATATCATGCTATTTTTCTCCATTTGTTCTAAGAACCCCAAAAACATAGTTTTTGAGGTTTATTTTCCCAAACTCCCCTGTTTTCCAGAGTCTTAGCCTCTGAAAAGTCACTTTCTGAGCAACTCTACACAAACAGGCTGATTAGTGTCCTACTTATGCATGTTCATGAGTGGGCGTGTCAAGAGATTGGACACTGACTTCCTCCTCCCCGCACGGTGACGTAGGGCCAGAGAATGGCCCGCCCTCCTCCCACCCACTCCGTAGCTGAGCTCATGCTTAATGCGCACATTTGTGGGCGTGTCTGTTTACTTGTTATTCACGGCAGAGAGCTTCCTGGAGGCGTGGCTTCTCCACCTCAGTGCCGCATCAAATTCGTCATCAAAGTGGAAATGCGTCATCAAATTGTAGCAAAGTGTTTGGGTTCGCCCTGCAGTAAGAAAGGAGCAAATCACCCACTAACTAACGACTGAGGGAATCAATGAAAAAAACACTTTGGGCATGTGTATGAAGACCTAATAGCACTTTATGATATTTAAAGCACAGAAAAGTCAATTTAGCGTAACATGGGCCCTTTAAATGTGAGCTACGCTAGCTGTGCTGCATCAGCTAGATTATGTAACATATAATATCTGACAAAGACTGATAGTTGTCAGTTGAAAGTGGATTTCCTGAGGAACAGTTGTCTGAATAATTAACTAAATAATAACCTCAATATATTATATAAGATTGTTAGCCTGTAGAGTAATTCTAGTTTTATAAGGTTTTCTAATCTAAACATTAACAGCTTTGTGTATCTCTTCTCCCTTCTATTCTTGTTTCTGAATTCAGTCATTTCTTTTAATCTTTCAGTACATTTGATGATTTTAAGGTTTTGCATTATTGTTTATTTTGACTATTATGTGAGCTAAGAGGTAGCTCTGACACACTAGCTAACGACTGTTAGTGTTACAGGTTTTTAGAAATGTAAACATTGACAGTTTTGTGAATCTTATCGAATGATTGTTTTGTTATTGATGCTATTATGTGAGCTATGCTAGCTGCGCTGCAATAGCTAGATTCTGTAACATGTAAGAGTGTTTGACTGTAGAGTAATGCTAGTTTTAAAGGGTTTTCTAATGTAGGCTAAACATTGACAGTTTTGTGTATCTCAAACTTTTAACAAGTTTTTTAAACTGTTTTTTCCCATTTCTGAAATTCAGTCATTTCTTTTTATCTTTCAGTACTTTTGAAGATTTTAAGGTTTTGCATGATTGTGGTTTATTTTGGCTATTATGTGAGCCAAGCTAGCTCTGATACACTAGCTAACGAGTGTTATGTTAGTGTTACAGGTTTTTATAAATGTAAAAATTAACAGTTTTGTGAATCTTAATTAATGATTGTTTTCATATTGATGCTATTATGTGAGATATGCTAGCTCTGCAGCATTAGCTATAATCTGTAACATATAGGAGTGTTAGCGTGCAGAGTAATGTTACAGGGGTTTCAAATGTAAACACTGACATTTCTGTTTATCTCAAAACTTTTAACAAGTTTAAGAAAATGTCTTTTGAGGTAAATTGATCAACTTGCGTTGCAGCTTGCATATTTTGGTACACTTGATTTCTAAGAAAATGCTGAGTGTGAGCCAACTCTTGGTGGAGCTTCGTACATGGATATAAACGGTAAGAGCTGCTGCTCTGACTTGTATTTCCCCTGTCTTGTAGATCGAAGCTGATTCTTAGTGAAGACACTTTTTCTGCTTCGTGAGCCTAAAGGGGTTTTGCCCGGTTGCCGTGGCCACAGCGCTTCTGTATACCTCACAAAACCTTTTGCTCCCCTCTAGGCCTCTCCGCCCACTGGGCTTTAGCAGATCTTCTCCTTCTGCTCAGGGAAACTTCAATTACCAGCAACACTTTTTCAAGCCCCGTAGGCCCTATTATGGTCAAAGGAGACACTATGGCCGGCCGGGAACGGCATCTTCTCCCTTGTAAATCTGAGCGCGTTGTCTTATGTTCACGGTGCTGTGACAGGACAAGGTCGAGGGGTCGCGGCTCCAGGTGATGTGTTTCCATAAGGCCACAGAGAAGAGCTGCACATATATGGTGCGCTCTTTATTTATTGTCGGCTCTTTACTGGAGGACTTTCCTCTCTCTCCGAAGCCTGCTGACTGCTGACTGTGTGGGATTGGAGCCTCAGATCTTTTCAAAACACTGGTTTTATCTGCCGTGTGTAAACACAGCATGGTATGGCTGGTTGTGAAGATGATAATAACTAAACAGTGTAATCTCTGAGTGTGTAAATGCTGGTGTCTGGATATTGTAGGATCAACTTGGCAGTTAGTAAAACAAAGGAACGACTAGACTTTAATACAAGCCATGTTAGCTACTCTTAAAAATGTAATCATTGAAACGATGAGGTAAGACGGGAATATCTTACAATGGTAACGCGAAAAAAGACCCATATAGCGAAATTTCTTCTGGTCCATATCTGTCCCAGGGGGCCCACACCTCGCATGTTCATCTGGACCACATACCGCCATCACAAAGCCAGATATCAGCCAAGAACAGACCAAAGAGATATGGCACCTTATATATGTACCGCTTTTGGCTTACATTTTGATTACTCTATGCTAATTTTCCACAATTCAGCCAAAATTGGCCAAATTATGTTTCAAGATAACTAGCCTACATTTGCATTATTATATGTGGGCCACTTTGGGCTCACATATATTTTATACGGGCCAGAAGAATATCAAAAATTTTGGATCATTGCTAGATGTTGGCCACATTTGTATCCTATCTGAGGAGCCTCTTAATTGGTGGATTGGGACCCAAAAGTCGGTGGCAGACCTTTTTTCTGAGGGTTTTCGGTTATAGGGCTTGTGTAGCTTACTCCCTTAAAACATGGAGGACTCAAAATACCCATGAGCCGGACACAGTCAGGACTCAAACTAGGGTTGAGTGAGTCAGATTAACCATTAAATGAATCAAATGACTCAGTATGTCTGTGTGAGAATGTGTAGACATTTCTCTCCTGTCTCCACTCAGGTGTTCCTCACATTCTCATTACCTTCCGTGCTATACTTAAGGGGTGTTTGAACACTCCTGTATACATGTGACAGTTTTTGTTTCTTCCTGCTTCCTTCTCCTTAACCAAGATGGTGCAGTTTGAACATGAAAAAATATGAAACATCTCACAACAACATAGCAAAAAAAGAGTTCATGTTCTTTTAAGAATGTTTAGAACAGAGTTGCTAGATTGTGGATCTTTTCTAATGTTATTAAAGATGAATTTCTTTTTCCTCAGCCATTTCCACAGCAGAGCCACTCCTGGGTTTTAGTTGAGCCAGATGTGGCCCTCAGGCCTCCAGTTGAACATTCTCTCTTGAAACTCCTTGATGTAGCATCAGGAACGGCACAGCCAGTGTTTGGATTCCTCAAAGCAAACAGTGGTAAACTTCAGGCGTCCTGTGATACAACTCGAGTACGGTACTATACTCCCACCACCAATAAAAGAGGATTCACATAAACACTCTCACTGTATGAAGGAAACTCCCATGATGCTCTCTGACTACAGAATTATCCCACGTTTTCCCTCCTTTAGGATAACTTTAATCTTGTGCCTAAAAAAGATGAAGGTAAAGAATGAGGAGTCCAAAACCAACAGAGACAAACTGTATGAGGAGATTTAATGGTTGTGGAAACATCATTTCATGATGTTGAATTAAAGCCCAATAAAGCACTTTTGTCACTAACAAACCTGATAAAATAGTCATTGAGGAAGTCGATTCCAGCTTCTTTCCTTCCACAATCATCAGGGTCTCACTGTCCGGCCAGATCAAAGGCTGCCTGTGAATCTGAACTTGGCTTTGATTATTTTTGGTGCTTAAAATATCCCCATTCCCCTTTTCCCACATCATGGCCCGGTCTTCCCATTCCCTGATCCCACAGCAGAGAGAACAGCGTGATGTCTGATCACATTAGGAACAGTCAGTTTTGATGAGACTTGATGTGATTTGACAAATCCAAAGTAACCCAAATGTCTGTTGCTGTTCTCTGCTAAACAGTTTCTAGGTGATGATGCAATGTCGACTCAAGCTCAGTGCACTTTACAGACACTAGAGGGCGCTGCTGTTCAGCAAATGCTCTCTACTAGTGTCCAGCTCTAGTTTAACAGTCCCAATAATTTATTAAGATGAACATATATTGTCCTCCTTTGATTTTAAAATGATTTATTTACCTTTTTCATTTTTTTTTTACTTTTTTGTAAGTTTTCTTTTTAGGACAACATATTATGTATTTTCTGTTAAGCTTCACAAATAATGTTCTTGTTTTTAATTTAATTTAATTTTGTGTCTTGCTAAACACAAGCTACATTATTTATAATATGTCAAGGCTGTTTTTTGTTTTGTTTTTACAGTTGTTAAAGATTTTTTCTTTAAGTCTAAAATCCCTTAAGAAAATAAATACTGAAATAATGTATAAAATTCATTTTGTCTTCTTTAAAAAAAAATAAAATTATATATTAAGGTCGAAGAAAGTTGTACCTTAACATGTCATGATAAAGTGTTTGGCAAGAAATTGTATTTTATTTTATTTTTTTTGTATTTTCTTAGCACCCCTTATTTATTGACAAAATATTATATTTTGTTTAAAAACTATTATTTTTCTGATATACAGGTTTGAAAAGTTTACTTTAAAAACAGGGACAAAACAAACAAAAGTTGCAATCTTAAAAATGTATTGTATGAATTAATATAATTTATTATTTTGAATTAAGTCACTCTGGCTTTTGGAAAAACATATTCATAATTATTAATCGCTAGTTATACAAAATTGTTTAATATTTAAATATTTTAAGAAGGAATAATAATAATTAAATTCCGTTGCCATGGAACCAGCCGTTTTTTAGGAAACTGTCGTGCATCTTACCCCAAAGTAGCCGGAAGTGTCGCAAAGCAGCCCCTGATTCTCCGCGTGTGAAACCCCGTCGGTCTCTCCGTACGGCACCCTAGCTGTAGACGGTAATGTCAGCCCGGCGAGGCCCTGAATAATCAAAGAAACACACTTTCTCACTGGTTTTTAACGCTCCTTTTTCACTGTTTGTGTACAGAAAGATGCCGCCTAAAGGCCCACTGCAGTCTGTCCAGGTTTTCGGCCGAAAAGTGAGTAAAAATGTCGATTTTGACCACGTGTGCTGCTAGCGCTAGCTGCGTAGCTAAAACCGAGAAGCTAAAGGTCCGACGAATTAACATTGTATTATACCATTACTTAACAACTTTAAACTGTTCCTACTCACTTGGATGTTTGTATTCTTTATGTATTAATACATTATTGACGTTTTAATGTTGCTGTAGGATGTTAGCTTTCTGGTTTCAGTCATAAAACGTGATTACGTAGCTGCTATTTTAGCTTATTACACTAAATGTCTCTAATTTAACAGAAGTAATGAGTTTCTTAGTGTTATAGATGCTCATTAATCTCTTTTTTGGTGCTTTCAATAGTAAGGTTATTAGTTACTTCTACTTATTAGTGTTAAAAGCTCAGAATTAGTCGTTTTAAGTTTAATCAGTATAATCTGCATGCTAATATGGTAATTACATTTTAAAGCAATTTTTAAAATGATCAAATAATTGAGACATGGCAACATTTATTCTCAGTTTATAAATGTGCTCATACATGCACTCGTTTCCAAACATAAAGTCATGGGATGTAAATAAGATTAAATTAATTAATAAATACATTAAGTAGCAATTAATTTTATCATTAATATGTATTTCTTACACTTTCAGTTTCCAATATATCAAAAATTGTATCGGCCCATAACTGTATCTCATACAGTTATGGGCCAATCACAAAAGTTTTTTTGGGGGGGATTTTAAGAAGCCATCACCTTAGAACCAATGCATATATGTGACTAATCATTAGTGATGTGTACAGTCTATGTTCATAGCTCTAAGCTGATCACAGTTCAGGAAGCTGAGACATATGCTAAGTAGTTTACTGAAGACCCAAACATGTTCCAGACCCAAACACACATGTGCTTTTTTACTATTTTGTCCATCAGGAAGGATGTATATCAGATCTTTAGTATATTCTGAGTAGATGGAGCTGTATTATTATACCACATTTACCTTCCCTGTGTGGTCTAGGATCTGAAAATGGAAGAAACATTGACGTAGACCCCCTCACTAAATTGTCTATCTCAAAAGTTTTCATCCAATCAAATAAAAAAAGTGACTATAGAATGATCACAGAACAACTGGTAAACATTTTCACATTTTTTAAACGGACGTGTGTTGGCTATTTGTTGAAATAACTTAGAATGACAATTAAAATATCACTGTGTCATGAGTCTCTATCATATAAATATGGGTTTTACTTTTAGAACTGAGACCAAAAATATTGCACATTTTCATAATCTAGTTTTTTTTTTTTTTAAGATGTACCTGTAAGTTGAGAGAATCTAATTTAGCTTTAATGTTGTGTTCTCCTGTGAACTGACCATGTGGTGTTTGTGTGGCAGAAAACGGCCACGGCGGTCGCTCACTGTAAACGAGGCAATGGTCTGATCAAGGTGAACGGCAGACCTCTGGAGATGGTGGAGCCCGCTACTCTGCAGTACAAGGTGAGTGCGTACTACGTCTGTAGCGTCTGTGGTTCCCTGTCTGTGATGCTGACCAATGCAAACTATTTCCATTTCCAGTTATTCTTAATATACGATGCAGTAAACCCACTGTTCACACACACTAAGGGACATTAAAAAATGTCCGAATCACCTTTTTTAATGTTTTTTAATAAATAAATTCAATTGTGCTAACATATGCATCCTCAATGCATTTTAGCTGGAAGTTGATGGCACTTTATTTTTAGGAACTTAACAAAATCAGAATTTGTTATAGAAACAACTTAAACTTTTTTTGAAAAATTTAATTTGACAGTGTGATAAACTTACCACTTGTTTTTAATATTTGTACTTAAATAAACTTAAACTCAAGTTAAAAAAAAAAGAAATTGTACTTCTAAAAATAATTTTTGGCGATAAATATCATATTGTTCAGTATCGGGATATATCGTATCGTGACATACAAATCGTGTATGGTCAGATTAATGCCAATGAACACCCCTAACACACAGTCTGGTTTTAACACAATTATTACACAATTCTGGTTTATTTTTGACTCATTACTTTAGGAGTTAATATTAAATGTAGTAAATGGCAATACATTACTATTTAAATATTTTTGATCATTTAAAAAGACTCATGGAATAAAACAAATGTATCATGGAACGTATGACATCATAGTTGTTCCTCAGAGTAGATCTTTCAGGGTTTCTACAGTTATAGTCTAATTCATTTCAACATTTTTAAAGACTTTTTTGTGCCATTTGAGACCAACTTCACAGTAAACATAGAATATATCACAGAAATAATAATTTACTTTGATCGTACTTTTGAGGTGAATTTAACAGAAATGTGGTTTTAAGAGTCCCTCATTCAATTTAAAACTATGATTAACAATAGGAAATATTTAAAATGCAGTAAATCACACACTAACTTTTGAAACTGTTGCTAATGTTGCCACTTTTTTTTTTCAGAATCAGAATATTTTTATTGCCAAATAAAGTTTAAAACAATACAGGGAATGTGACATAATTTATAGTGTGAAAAAACAAACCAGAAACACTATAATAGATAATAAATAAATATCAAATTAATCTTTTTTTGCTTTCTCTACACATACGCTTGTTGTTTATCTGTAATAGACCATTTTACAGTAAGATCAGGTTCCCACCGATCCTTAAAAACATTAAACTTATGAATCTACAAAAAAGTCCTTAATCGTCATTAAAATGTCTTAAATCAATGTTTCAAAAGTATGGCAGTTTAACACAAGTAACATTTTATGATTAATTTAAAAAAAAAAAATGTATAATTTATTGTAACATCACAACAGCGGAACCAACTACGAAACAGTGACGCGGTTGCAGCGTGACTCTGCAACTTACAACAACATGGAAAAATGTAAATTTAACCAAAATTGCCTGATTTTGATTATTTTAGACCATTTTATTTGTGTATTTTACTTTTTTATTTTGTGTTTTTGTGTATTTTACTTTGTGTGCCACCAGTTGCACGTCTGGACTAGACACACGATTATGTTTACTGTGAAGTTGGTCTCAAATTTATTTCAAATGGCACTAAAAAGTCTTTAAAAATCTTGAATTTAATTAGACTAAAACCCTGAACCCTGAAAGATCTACTCTTTGAAATAAGATGTGATACGCTCCATGTTAATAGTGTGTTTGTCCTGTAGCTCCTGGAGCCCGTTCTGCTGCTGGGAAAGGAGCGTTTTGCTGCCGTTGACATCAGAGTCAGAGTGAAGGGCGGTGGACACGTGGCACAGATCTACGGTGAGCTCAGCGTTCTCTGGGTGACGATTAAACCATGATGTTAACGTTTTTATTTGTGTTTTGTGTCTGCAGCGATCCGTCAGTCCATCTCCAAAGCCTTGGTGGCGTACTACCAGAAGTGTGAGAACTTTAAACTTTTAATAACGACAAAAACATGTAAATACTTGTAAGACAATTTGATATTATTATTAAATACAATATTCTCATTTTAAAATTAATTAAATTTATTTAAAAAAATTAAATGTAAAAATTTTTTTAAAATTTGGAAATAGATTTTATATTATTTTTTAAATTAGTTAAGTTGAAACTTAAATTTATAAAACATTTTTTTTAAATGTAATAATTTTTTAATGAAATGTTCTCATTTTACATATTTATTAAAAATTGCAAGAAGTAATTTTTATTTAAAGTATTTTTAAAATAAAGTTAAAACTAGGATTCATACATTTTTCTACTTTTAGATATTTAGAATAAATTAATTTCAAAAATTTCAACATTACATTTTTTTTTTAAATGAATTGTCATTATTCCTCTTTCAAAATAAGGTTAACATTTTAAGTGCGAGTATTTAAGGCTTATATAGTTATTATTGAATATAGTAATATAATTTCAAAGATTGGGCGAGAAAAATTAAATGCAGAAAGTACTTAAAAAAATAATAATTTTCTCATTTAAAGAATTGAGTAGAAAATTTAATGTACAGATTTTTATTTTTTAAATGTTCTCGTTTTAGAAATTATTAAAAAAATAATAAATGGGATAATGTAATAATATTTATTCAAAGTAATTTTCAAATGAAATTAAATGAACATTTATATTTTAATTATTAATTTTAAAAGCATGAAAGTTAAAAGAAAGAAAGAAAGAAAAACAGAAATTAATCGCAAAAAATCTGAACCTTAATTACCTTTTAAAAATAGATAAATTCAATATTCCAGTTAAAAAAGTAAAACATATTTAGATGAATGTTTTTCCTAAGGCTTATTTTTTTAATCTTCGAAATCTGAATTTTGTTGTATTTTCAATAAAATATTTTAGGCTTTAAAAGAAAATGTGATCATATGTAAAGAGTTTTTTTTAATTATTGTTAACTGATCCTACCATAACACATTAGTTTATGGCTGTAATAATACAAAGCTAACGCTGAGTGAGGGAAATGACTTATTTCTGAGTTTTTATAGATGTAATTGTAGTTTTTTTATTGTTTCTGACGCCACGTCATCACAGGACAGACCTGCACGTCTGTTGCAATAAAAACATAAATGTAAAAATAATAAATGAAGGATACATTAAGATAAAGAATAAATTAAGAATTTAAATTTTCATCAATAAACCACAAATATTAGTAAATGCAGAAATAAAACCAACTACGCTTATTGTGTTTCTTTTTTTTTTTTTTTAGATGTGGACGAAGCCTCCAAGAAGGAGATCAAGGACATCCTGATCCAGTACGACCGCACGCTGCTGGTGGCCGACCCTCGTCGCTGCGAGTCCAAGAAGTTTGGTGGACCAGGAGCTCGTGCTCGCTACCAGAAGTCCTACCGTTAACCCCCCCACATGCTTTCATAATAAACTGGAGGAACCAAACACAGCTTTCTCATGTGCTTCACTGTCTCTGGGATTTTTATGCTTTAATAATCGAAAATAAAAGCATCAATAATATTCACTCATAGGTTTTTAGCAATTAAAAAAAACAAGCAGAGATAACATAAATTATTCTTTTATGTTAGAACATTTAATACCCAGCAAAAATAATTAAAAAGTTACACTCTTTGAGCTTAGATACCAAAACGGTTCCCTTATTCAGTGTTGGGAACGTGACTTTTTAAAAGTAATTAGTTATAGTTACTCCATCCAAAAAGTAACTGAATTACTCTATAATAAAAGTAACTCATTACCAAGGAAAGTAACTATTTGTGTTACTGTTAAAAAAAAAAAAAAAAGTTACAATGTCAAAGAATTCAGATTTTTTTAGATGCGTGTCATTGTGAGGTGTTATATTAAATTTGAGTTGCTTACAACGGATGTGGACAAAGTCTTCACTCCTGGACATAATGAACACTTAACATGCAGGTTCTTGTTTTTGACCACAATGGTGTGTGTGCTGGAACCGTGTAAAAACGCTGGCTCTGATTGGCTACCATGAAACATGACATCGCCATAGCCAATCATAACCACTCACCTTGTTTTTAACCCACCTTTTCATTACAGCTGTGTATGAAGCCAGGGGTGCTTTCAGATGACTGTTTATTTAATCAATGCATGTAACATTAACTTTTCAGAAGTAATTAGATTACCCCCTTACTGAAAAACAACGCTGTTATTCCAAACACTGCCCTTAAAAAAATTGTCGTAAAAATATATCTAAATATTTTTTTCACATCAGATATTTTCAACAACTCCAGACCTAACATAGATATAAGGTTTTCATTATATATCTGTATTTTGTGCTTTTCTGTTATAAAAACACATTTAAAAAAAAAAAAAAAATGACAAAAACACAAAATGTGCCTTTTTTTCTTTCAACAAATAAAGTGGAATATTTGATATGAAGTTATTACAGACTTGACTAGGTCAATAATTAATAGGAACATTGATTTTGAAGCATTATTACTTTTTGAGTAACGATCATTTACTGAAAAAAAAAAACGTACACTGAGGTTTTACCAAAATGGTATCATTCATATAATTGTAATTTTTTTTCGACTTTTTTCTCTTCAGATCTTTTTTAACAGCTCCAGACCTAACCATAGATATGGTTTTCATTATATATATATGTATGTATATATATATATATATATATATATATATATAATTTATGTTTTTATGCCCTTTTTGTCAGTGAGAAAAACAAAATATGCATTTCTTTCAACAAATGAGGGGCAAAGTGGATCATTTGGTATGAAGTTATTATAGGTTTATAACTGATAGGAACATTGATTTTTTATATTTTTTATATTGCTTTTAAAGCTATGAGCATTTATTGAAAAATACCTACACTATTCTATTCATGAATGATACCATTCATGAATGTAGTAGAAATGTCAAATATAAATATTTTTTTTACATCAGATCTTTTCAGTAACTTTAGACCTAACCATAGATGTAAGGTTTTTCATTATATTTATATACATTTGATATTTTTATGCCCTTTTTGTCATAAAACACAATTTTTTCAATCACTAAAACGCAAAATGTGCATTTTTTTTTTCAAAAATAAGATGCAAAATGAAATATTTGGTATGAAGTTATTACAGCCTTGACAAGGTCAATAATTGATAGCAACATTGGTTTTGAGGCATTATTACTTTTATAGGTATGAGCATTTATTGCAGAAAAAACAAAAAAAACCCTGGTGTCAACAGAGTCACTGCTTGTGCAGGGGCGGATCTAGGCAAAACCTAGGGGGCAAAAAGATGGACAGTCATTTTTCTGAGGTGGCAACAAATGGCAGATGTGTGTAGTAAATTTAACCATAGTGTGATGAGAAACAGACAAATATCTATTGTTAAAAACTCCAAACTTCATTTCTCCTCCACTCCACATGGTGGATCAACTGATCAACCAATCAGTGTTTTTCTTCTTCTTTGGTTCAGCCAATCACTGCTCTCCCTACAGCCCTGAATGGGCGGGGCTTCCTCTTTAGCTGCAGCTGGAATTTTCAGTGCCATGTGTCTTTTGAATGACTTCATTGTAAGTAAAGTTTCATTAGTTATTTTT
Organism: Gouania willdenowi; assembly: GCF_900634775.1. Taxonomy (NCBI): domain Eukaryota; kingdom Metazoa; phylum Chordata; class Actinopteri; order Blenniiformes; family Gobiesocidae; genus Gouania; species Gouania willdenowi. The sequence continues at coordinate 3,254,075 of NC_041049.1, forward strand.
AATTAACCAAATTAATAATTGATTCTTGTTCTGAGTTGTAACTCATTTTGATCAGGTTAGTTTGAGTTGACTAAATATTATTTTATATTACGCCTACATTTTCTGTCAAACTGCATTTCTTTCAGTTAAAAAAAGGTTTCAACATTCACTCCATTTGAATAAAAAACATTAATTGTTGACATCAGTAAATAATACAGATTATAACTTATCTTATCAAACTTATCTTAATTTATCCAGTCTGATCTTATCTCAACTTATCTTATTCATTCTTAACTTAACCGAACTTATTCAAACTTATCTTATTCAAACTAATCTTGTGTTATCTCATCAAACTCATCTTAACTTGTCTAACCTTTTCTTAACTTATCCAATCTTGTTTTAGATTGTTAGTGTCTTGTTTTTTTTTAATTTTATTTTTAAATTTTGGCCAGGTGTGCATCTCACAATTATTATTGCACTAAATCTGCACTAATGCAGAATTGAACATGTTTTCTAGTCGTTTCTCTGTCATTGTGGTTTTGCTACTGTTTTAAAAGCTTTTAGAGTTTTGTTCCTCCAGCAGAGGGCGCTGTTACACAGAGCGACATCACTAATGAGTTCACTGTGATTCACACTCATCTGTTGATGAATTAATGTTGCCCTTGATTTAATTACAGAATAGAAGATTAGCTTTGATAGCATGAGATTAAACAGGATCAGATAAGTTAGGATAAGATACATTAAGAAAGGATTAAAAAAAGATGGAATTAGACCAGATAGAATTAATCAGATGGAAAATAAGTTCAGAAAAAAATAAAATTAAGTTAAGTTAAGATAAGACAAGATTGGATAAGTTAAGACAAGACTGGATAAGATAAGATAAGATTGACTTAGTTAAAAGAACATTGAATAAGATAAATTGGAATTAAGATAACAAATGAAACAATAACATAAAATAGGATAAGTTAAGTTAAGAAAAATAAGATTGAATAAGATAAGATAAGATTGGATAAGTTAAGATAAGATATGATTGGATAAGTTTGGATGAGATAAGATACAAAGGTAATGTCCTACACACATCCATCACTACACAACTACAACAACAACAACAGCAACAACGTCAACATCATCAACAACAGCAGGGCTGTAAAGACAAGAGACGAGGCCCAGATGTGCTGGTGGTGGTGGTTTGGGGGAGGTGGTGTGTGTGTTGGGGGGGTCATGTCTGTTTACAACCGTCCAATCACCATCCCAGCAGGGAGCCCCGCCCCCTGCTGCTGTTTACTGCTGTTTGTTTTCTGCACCTGTGGTCAGACAGAAGCATTTCACTGTTTATCAACCCATGCTTCACTGTCTGTGCTGAGGCTGTTCCAGGTTACCTCCACACGGCCTCATTCTGAGGCTCCGGATCAGGAATAATGAAGAGGATTTAAATTTTTCTCTGGGAGTCTTTGCGTTCCACGTGTTGCAGATGTAATTTGACCATCATCATCCTCATCTGGGGACAAACTCTAAACTAGCGCCAACATGATGCTAAACAAAGGATCAATAAATAAACATAATTAAAGGAGCATTAGGCAGAATGTATAAATCAGTGACACCACGGTGGTTAGTGGTGTCAGCCAAGCCGCCGCGGAAAAGCTCTTCGTTTATCACCGGAGCTGATACTGTGGTTGGAGGATGGATACTAAACTAAACCCTGACGGGACCCGACGACACCGGACAGGTCAGGTTCAGACAGATATTTATAACTGGCAGTCGGCTTCGGTCACATAGTGTTGTTTGCGCTGCAGCGTTCTTCATTTCCTGCTGCAGCAGCCACGCAGTGATCCACGGTGGATGTAGAATGGAGCAGAGAACAATTATAAAGGAATACGTTGTTAAAACATTCCTCTTTCTGCACAATAACATGAATTATCCTTATTTTTGATATATAGATTATGTAAATAGATCCGACGGGTCTCTTGCGTGTCTCTTGTTTGTGTTTCACTTTCTCTTGTTACCCGTGCGCTGATCTGATGTTGACATTAACAGTCGTGTGTTAATAAAATCAGTGCTTACCACTAAAACAAATGTACGTGTGTCATTTCTTTGAGAAACAAATTTGGTTTTCACTGTTTCACTGTTTCCTGCTAGACCTGTGCACATGCCTCTGTGGAATCAAACAGTAGTTTAGTCCACTGTGCTTGTCTACTTTCAGTCTCTAAGACGTCTTAGATGTCATTTTTTTTTAATTGCCAGGTTATTGGGACGCCTCTCCAAGCCGTTGAGAACGTGCACTAGTGTCATTTGACTCCAGGCCCGCAGTGTTCGGACCATAACCAACAATACAAAATGTAGCACAAAATGTGTTCAAGGCAACAGGTAGAAATATGTGTGTGAACTCATTCTCTTTGGTTTAGAATGCTTCATCACCCGTTAGCATGAGAAAAACTTAAAATGAATGTTTATTTTTTCTCAAATCCTGCCCTATGCTCCTTTAAATGAATAGTTAAAGGAAGTCACTTAGAATCATAGACAAAAAGATAGATGGGTAGGTATATATATATATAGATATATATATATATAGATAGATAGATAGATAGATAGGTGGGTAGGTTTGTAGATAGATAGGTAGGTGGGTAGATGTATAGATACATAGATAGATAGATAGGTAGATACCTGTATATAGGTAGATGTATAGATACATAGATAGGTAGATACCTGTATATAGGTAGATGTATAGATACATAGATAGATAGATAGGTAGATACCTGTATATAGATTGATGGGTAGATGTATAGATAGATAGATAGGTTGATACCTGTATATAGATTGATGGGTAGATGTATAGATAGATAGATAGGTTGATACCTGTATATAGATTGATGGGTAGATGTATAGATAGAAAGATAGGTTGATACCTGTATATAGATTGATGGGTAGATGGATAGATAGATAGGTGGGTAGGCTTGTAGATTGATAGGTTGATAGATAGATGGATGAAGAGTGTGTTATTGGGCCTTAAATGGATCGTGTTCAGCTCTGTAAATTTGTAACTCCCTCCACATTTAAAATGTGTGAGGTCACACACACACACACACACACACACACACACACACACACACACACACACACTGAGCACACCTTTCTCTGTTAACACCTCGTCTCTCCCAAACACTGAGGTGTGAGCTCAGGATGCTTTTTGTCACCACTTACACACACACACACACACACACACACACACACACACACACACACACACACACACACACACACACACACACACACACACACACACACACACACACACACACACACACACACGTTAGCAGAAAGTGCGTCCAAATGTTTACACATTTAGATGTAAGTGTGATCGTCTCAAACTGTGCTTTCTCAGTCCCTGACAGTGTTTAACAATCTATTTTATTTTATTTATTCTATCATATATTAGCTCATTTCCCGTCTAATTAATGCCTATATTTCAAATAATTAAATGTCACTTTTTAGAAATATGGATATTTTCCCACCGCATTTAATTAGCTCGTATATTATCTAAATAAATTGACTAAGTGAGAAAAATGAGAGAAAAAGAAATGTTTTTGGTAAACACGTGTTTATTTCTTTTATGTAATAAAGCCAAAATTATAATTAATTTCAGTGAACTTTTCTACATTGTAACTGGATCTAGGTGTGATTTACTGTTACTGTTTAAATGACCATCACATGCTTGAAATAAGATGATTTTCTGTGTTTTTTTCAATGCACATAAAGGAAATAAACACATGTATACCAATAACATTTAGAATTTTAACTATTTCTGGGAAAAATGCTTTAATTCCTGGAAAAATTCCAGGGGTGCCAATACTTTATATATGTGTATATACTGTTTTAGTCATTAGTGGGGTACGTGACACTGGCAGTTTTTTCCAAATAAAATGCAATGAATATAATACTTTTCATTCTTTGTTTTTTGTAAATCGATATTACGTCTTTCACTACAATCACTGTCATATAACTACCACTCTTTGATAAAAATACCTGCTTTATATTAGGGGTGCAAGATAATTACAGGTCTGATAATTTATTAAGCAATAATGGCACATTTGTTTGTCTATTCATGAACGGATAAGGAAATTTCAACAACACATTGTCAATAAAATGTCCAAACTTATGTTAAAAAAAGTTTTTATTGTTTATAGACCATAGAACATCGTCATCTAATCAAAGTTAGCGTGCAAGAGATTAGTTTTGGCCCTCTGCCCATATTTCAAAATGTTTTTTTTTCATTTTTTTACATTTTTTTAAATATAAAAATGTATGTAGTACAGTACAGTGATTTATAGGAGAAAAAAATCAAAATCTGACATCCTATTACATTATTTTTCTTGAGTTTTAAAGGATTGTTCAAGGCAGTAACAATGTAGTGTAATGATCGTATATAGGTGGGCTATGTTGACATATAAATGTTTCATAATGTTACTCCATGAAACACAATAAAGAAACATGTTATTCAACTTTAGGTGTTTATTTTGCACAGTGATGTTATTGGTTTATGTTTAGTTTTGGCCCACGGCCCTCCACCATGATTCATTTTTGGCCCTTCAATGAAAAGAATTTGGGCACCACTGCAATATAAGTTCTAAATGCTCCCTCTAGTGGTCAGAGTGGTTATAACATCTAAATAAAAGAGACATTAAGGATAAAAAAGAGACTTTTAGCTTGTTTTTCTGGCTTTACCTCCTGGAGCTCAGTCATTAGGCCTGAGCCCAATCCCAGGGTCATAGGCTAACACACACACACACACACACACACACACACACACACACACACACACACACACAGAGCTGACCCCAGGTCAGCCTGGATCTATTTTAGTGAAAACACAGAAACGCGCTCCTCCTGTGCAGATTATCAGAGAGGTTCGAGGACGCCTTTGAAGTTTGGAGGTTATTTTTCAATCCTGACACCTTTGTTATTGTTTCCTCTAATGGGAGAATGAAGGCGAGTGTCGGGATTGGTCGTTTTTTCCAAAGAGAGGAGATGAAAATCATCAAATCTTCACTTTAATGCCTATAATACTTCAGAACGATGATTATTGTATTTGGGCATGATCTTCATTTATCTGGACTAGAGGTTTAATGTTTGGGAACCAATAGATTTACTGATTTTTACGCCTGTTTTCACACCTCCATCGTCTAGGTTTAATAAACATTAGTCTGCATCTAAACACATTTACACCACATCCTCCCTCCTGTATATGAACATTTACAAAATTACAACAAAAACATTCAAAACGTCAACCAAAACACACAAAATGATGAAAAACCCAAACATTTTCCTGAATGTGGTCTTTTTTCTAATTGTTCTGTTTTTCTGTGGTTTTTTGATTAGATTAGAAACTCGGACTCACCACCGAACTTCAAATCATTACTAAAAACCCACCTGTTCAAACTGGCTTTTCCATAAACCCCTTTTGTTTTGTCTTGTTTCCCATGTAAAGCGTATTTGAGTGTCCAAAAAAGCGCTATATAAATTTGATCTAATATTATTATTATTATTATTATTATTATTATTAGATAATTGTATTTTTGTGGCTCTAACTGTGATTAAAGTTGTCCATCTCTGCTCTAACAGAACCAAACTCAGAGCTTTAGAACACAGTGTCACACACACGATGGTTGAAGGTATGAACAGAGAACATGACTCATCACTTAATCCTTGTTTTAGAGCTAATGCTCTCATCAGACGCTCTGCGTTGCCAGATCTGTGGATGTGACCTCATGATTGTTCTGACTCAGCCTGTCAGGAAACTGTGAGGAAGGTTCCTGAACGCAACACAACCGATCGCCCCAAATGAGCTAATTGTGCAAATCCAGAGGAAAGTTAAAACCAAAACACTCAAAAAAGTACACTAAAGACAACAAAAACACACAAAACGATTAAAAAATACACAAAACGACAACAAAACCGCACAAAATTACACCAAAATCACACATCATAACAAAGGTCCACAAAGTGACAGAAAGGTTCACTAAAGACAATGAAAACACACAAAACAATAAAAAAACACAAAATGACAGAAAATTGCACTAAATTACAACAAAGATGCACAAGGCTGCAGAAAAGTTCACTAAATACAACAAAAACACACAAATGAGCTAATTGTGCTAATCCATATGAGATCAGTTAGCAGGTAGAGAGGTGTGTGTGTGTGTGTGTGTGTGTGTGTGTGCGTGTGGCTAATTAAATGGAGGACGAGCTGTTGAAAGGAAAGAAAGGCCCCCATGTGTTCTGGTTTCCAGAGGCAGACGAGGAGGGCAGGCGTGACGAAGGTTGAGGCCCGACCCGGAGCTCCAGGACTGGGTCACGGGTTAGAGACCCACCCGTGGGGAGGAAGAGGAGGAAGAGGAAGAGGTGGTAACACAGGAGGCTGGTGCCCAGATTAACTGCTATACCAGACACACACACACACACACACACACACACACACGCACACACACACACGCACACACACACACACACACACACACACACACAGATGGTGAGCGTGACAATGGGGAAACAACGGCTGTTAGTTACACTAAATGCATTAGTGCGTTGGCCAGGCCAGCAGAGCCACAGCAGAGGAAGTGGTGGGATTATGTTGGAGCGACCCCCCCCCCCCCCCCCACCCCACTCCACTGTAGTAAAGTGTCCAGATTTACAAGGCCTGCTGGGATACGGATATCCCATCCTCAGCCCATCAACCCTGGACAGCTCCTGATTTAAAAATAATCCTAAATCAGAGTGTGACAGTTGTTGGCGGCCATGAGGAGGTCAGGTTTTAGGATACACACTTATCAGGACAGATAATAGGGTTTGTTTAGGAATGACCAACTGATCTCATATCTGATCACCCATGGATGATTCTTATTTTGATTTTGTTTGATATGATGTATTTATTTCTCTCAAACATAGCAAAACACCAGTGACGTGCAGTCAGGGTAGGCAAGGTAGGCACTGCCTACCCAAGGGTGAATTGATATTTTGATTATTTGTTTTAATTATAATATAATTAGAAATTATTTATTTTTCAATTTCCGATAGCCTACAATACCTATAAGTTTGAAAGTGTCAACATTTTGTGCTTTTCATAACCCAAATCGCTAAACATTGCTATTTCCTAACCGCTGTAAGGCAGGAGGAAGCCACACCCCTTCTCAAAAGCACATTGCTGCTCTGCTTCTGTTTCTATAGCGTGTTTTTATGTGTTTGTGCATGTGCAGTCAGTTCCCCAAGATGAAAACCGTGCTATAAATGTGCATAGTGCATTAGTGAATTGATATCACGTGACCGCTGCTGCTATGTTCTCTAGCAAGTGGGCGGGATAACACTACAGTCAGGATGACAGCACTAGAGATAATAGAGAAACTTTATTTTGAGGAAAAACGACAGCTTTTAAAAGATGGAGACCAACATCTGAGTTACCAGAGCTTCAGCAAAGGTAAGGTCAGAACATTGTTGGTACTTTCTACAGTGAATGGAACAAAAGGAAGGATTGACTTTGTGGATGCTCCTCACTGAGAATGTTCTGAGTTGTTGTTGTTGTCATTTTCTCCGTGTTTCTGTGTTTCCAACACAAACAACAGATGTGCTGCCGTGTCACGAGATCTATCTTGTTGGGAGAGTATGGAGGCTATATTAAGTAATTGTTTATGTTTCTTTAATGGTGTTTATGATGTTGATTTTGTCAGATGGCTAAATGCTTGTTCATGTGGATCTTGTTGGGTTTTTTCTTTCTTATTATGAATTTTATATTTTGATAAGCGCATTGAGATGACTTTGTTGTAAATTGCGCTATACAAATAAAGTTGAATTGAACTCCTATTGGCTTCTCAACGTAAAAGCTGCAGCGCATGCGTCGTCACTCTAATCATTAAATCTGTGATCGATCTCGTGGGTCTTATGAGGACTTCTTATGAGGGTCTGATGAGGAGGTCTTATGAGGACGTGATAAACTCTGTCTTCTGATTGGCTCACCTGGGGAGATTGAAGCTGAGAGTTTGATGAAATGGAAAGCTCAGCAGAAGATGCAGCAGCTGAAGAAGTTCTGTCTTCCAACAAAGATGATAATGAACTTCTACACCTCCATCATCCAGTCCATCCTCTGCTCCACCATCACCATCTGATACGCTGCAGCTACAAGGTCAGACTGCAGTGTGTCATCCACTCTGCAGAGAAGGTCATTGGCTGCAATCTGCCCTCCCTCCAGGACCTGTATGCCTCTAAATGTTAAATTTAAGTCTAAATGTTAAATTTAAATCTAAATCTAAATGTTAAATCTAAATCTAAATTGTAAATGTCACAAGGCCCTGCCCACTTTGTATAATTTCTAAACATTTAGCTTTTCACTTTGTGACCGATTAACCTCTAGATTTTGTTTCAACATTTATGTATATTTAAGTTTTAAATTTATATTAAAGTTTTAAATTTATGTTTAAGTTTTACATTTATATTTAACATTTACATTTTTTTTTCATGTTTACACATTTTTAACAGTGATATAGAACATGCTGTTTTACAGGAATTTGTCTCAAATTAAAGAAAAATTTGCTAAATTTTAAATGTAAATTTTAATGTTAAATGTAAATATATATTTTAAATCTAAATCTAAATTGGTCGCAAGTGTAAAGCTAAATGCTTAGAAATTATGCAAAGTTTGTATAATTTTAAAACATTTAGCTTTACACTTCACAATCGATTAAACATTTTTTTTTAATCAATTTTTTTTAATTAATTTTCAAACAACAACAAAAACACACACCACCATAAACATATACAAGTCCAGGGCAACAAGAAAACTACATGATGAAACACACAATCTGCACTCAAACAAAAACTAAACTTAAAGGAGGGATGACTTAAGTTCTTTAATTGCACTGTCGACCGATTTAACATTTAGATTTAACATTTACATTTAACTTTTACATTTAGATTAATTTTTCTTATTTATACATTTTTAACAATGATATAGAACATGCTGTTTTTCAGGAATTTGTCTCAAATGAAAGAAAAATTTGTTAAATGTTAAATTTAAATGTTAATGTTCAATCTAAATTTGAAATTGAAATTTGAAATCGAAACGTTAAATTTAAATGTGAATCTAAATGTTAGATTTAAATCTAAATGTTAAATCTAAATTTTAAATTGGTCACCAAGTGTAAAACTAAATGTTTAGAAATTATGCAAAGTGTGCTGGTCATCACGAGGCCCTGCCCACTTTGTATAATTTCAAAACATTTTGTTTTAAACTTGGTGACCGATTTAACGTTTACATTCAACATTTAGATTTAATGTTTGTTTATATTTAACATTTACATTTCGATTTATTTTTCCTGTTGACACATTTTCAACAATGATATAGAACATTCTGTTTTACAGGAATTTGTCTTAAATGAAAGAAAATGGTAAAAATATATAACTAGTGAAACTGAATGAGTTTTTACATTCAGCACCTCAGTTATTTACTGTTTAGCCTTTGAACTGAGCTGAATATTCCACAGTTGTTCTAACGCTGAGTTTAAATGTGAGTTTTTCACATGAGAGGATGAAGAAGTAGCTTGAGTTTGAAAGGTCTGTTTAACATCACAGAACATATTTCACCTCACGGTGAATCAGCGTCTCTGTCGACGCTCTCCTCTCTGTGATGAATGTCTCCAACACTCGGACCGGATGCTCTGGAATAAACTTCCCTGTGATCACAGTGGGTCTCTGAAGACTCCTCAGACAGAAACAGGAAGCACTTCACAGCCCGGGGTCCTGACCTCGCTCCTGAGCCGAGTCGGGCCCTCCGCGGAGAAACACGGGAAAGGATCCGGTCGGTCTCAGAGGTGTGGAAGGACGATCGCACATCTGTCCAACGGCAGCCGTGAAACAGCGTTAACCACCTGAGAGGAAGCTGCAGCAATGTAAACCCCAATGTTCAAAGTATTTAAATAGATTAAGTAGTTTACACTCAAAGTTAGAGAAAAAGCTCTAACTTAATTATGTCAAGTTGGTGTAACGTTCTTAACTTTAGCTAATCATTTTTGAGTAAATGGAACAACATTTGTTTATAAGTAAGCATAACTTAAAAACACAACATAACTTAAAGAAATTAGATGCTAAGAATGATGAGGTTGTTTCTGTTTTTTCAAATAGGGATTATTTAAAAAATAAACTTTATTCATATAGCACTTTAATTTGAACCTTGCCGTGCTGTTCACGCCTTTGTTTGAAACCGAACCGAACCGATTCGAACCAATCATGAGGCCATGACCGCAGCATTACTATCCCAAACGGACGTTTTCACCAGCAGAGCCTTGTTGTCATTTGTTACCATGTGATTGGCTAAAACAAATCATGGTGGACAGGCGCTTCGCCCAATCATCTTCAAGCATTCTGTTGGTGTCCCTCCCTGGTTCTGAAAGGATTCACCAGAGACAGACTGAGATCGATGTGGAGAGCTGGAGTTGGAGGGAGGGGCTACACATCAATCAGGGTCTTGCCAGGCTACTTTAATTTAACTGTTATCAAAAAATACAAGTAGCCAGTCGTTCAACCTTTTATGTTCTGGAAAATTTTGACTTTTAAGTTAATCAACTTAATCAACTTAAAATTCAGGCAACTGATTGCCTAATTTTATTTTAGTTCTGGTAACTTATTCGGGTTTACACAGTGGTCAATTTAATAAAACCAGCCGTGTGTTGTTCCGGCAGTAGGTGAGAGAAGAAAATATCACGGAATAAACCATTTTTTAAAGCGTCTTTTGCTAAGTAAATGGGATAATAATATCACGTAAACACAAAAAAACAATTAACCTAAATGGTTAATAAAAGAATGATGAATCAGCGCAGACAATCACCCATTGCTGAGCACATCGTCTCTCACTCTGACAGCTGTCACATCTGCCGTGTTTCAGCACCAAGGACAACACACAATTATCGCTAGTTTAGCCACTTTTACACCATAACTCCTCTAATGATCCAGCAGCACAGCAGAAAATGAAAATGTAACGTGTGCTTACCTGTTATTTGTCCAAAAGAGAAGGAGAACTTTGTATCCTCGCAACTTATTAACATATTTCACATCCTAGGCCTGCCTTGTCTTTTATAAACCTAGAGCAGCAGCTCATCTTAGCTTTGAACTGAGGCTCTGTCCTAATGTCCACACCAGAACTTTAATCATTGTCTCCTTCTCTTGTCTCTGTCCCTGAGTCCTCCTCATGTCCCCTGGATAGTTCTCCTCCTGTGTCCTGTCTGTTGGAGGCAGGTTCATCTGCATTAGCATCATCGCTACATGTGCTGCTACTTGCTACGCTAACTGCTGTTGTTGCTGCTGCTCTGCGATTTTTACAGAAACTAACGTATACTTCTTTACCTAATGCTTAATTTTTAAAAAAATATTTTTTTTATTTTACTCTAACTTATATATATATATATATATATATATATATATATATATATATGTGTATATAAGTTAGAGTAAAATATGTATATATATATATATACATAAAGGGGAGTGGTGGCCTAGTGGTTAAGGACGCTGAGCTTGTAATCAGAGGGTTGCCGGTTGAAGCCTCACCTGGGCCATCACTGTGGGATGTTGAGCAAGTCCCTCAACCCCAAACTGCTCCCCAGGCAGCCGCAAAAATGGCTGCCCACTGCTCCTCAGGGATGGGTTAAATGCAGAGGACAAATTCCATGTATGTAACAACATTACATGGCCAATTAAAGGCGAAAGCCCTGATTTAATCTTAAATCTTAATCTTTTTAATATAGGTACATACACATTTGACCTTTTATCCTTTATCCTTTTATCCAATTTATTACAATAAGCTTCTAAATGTTGTTCTTCGTTCATGTATTAAAATAAATAAATAAACCACATTATTGGACAGAGATGTATTTTGTCTATTTTTTCTACTGACAAAAATCTATACATAAAATGACAAACACACACACACACACACACACACACACACACACACACACACACACACACACACACACACACACACACACACACACGCACGCACGCACACACGCATGCGTTACATGAAGGAGCCAGTGCAATACTGTATAATAATGTCATTATATGAGAACATTTTAGTTTAGTGTAAATATCTTGAGTTTAATTTTTTCATGAATTTAAATCAAGTGAAACTTCGTCAAGATCAAATGCTAAAATGTTAAAGGTAAATGTATGTATTTCATGTCAAAGCTTTTATTTTAGAAAATTTCATGAAATGTTGATGTTTATGGTTTATTCTGTGTTTCTTGTTCTTTTGTAATCTGACCAGTTATAAACTTTCAACGCTCAACATCTCTAATATATCACGATTTAAACAGTAACTTAGTTATCGTTACTCTTATTTCTATATAGATTGGTAAATTACTGTGATTCAGTTCCATGTCATATTTCCTGGGTTTTTTTCACACACAGAGACACATTGTGGGTGTGTTTGTTTACTCTGTTTGATGTGTGTTGTCATGGCCACACCCTCCAAAACCAGTTCCTACATTCTCTCTCTTGAACAGGACAAAGATGAGCACGTTGTAATTAAATGTGAGGTGTGTCTGAACTCAAAGCATCTAAAGCTAAAGGAAAACCTCCTTCGGGATCTGGGAGAAGCTCATCCGGGGGTGGGAGTTGAAGACCCCACAGACAGAGGGATCCACCAGACGTTCCCAACAGACCCTCACCACACGTTTGGGCCTGCCAGGTCTGACTGGCTTCCTCCCCTGCCAGCGGATCCAGCTCACCACCAGATGGTGATCGGTTGACAGCTCAGCCCCTCTCTTCGCCCGAGTGTCCGAGACACGCGGCCAGAGATCAGGTGATACAACTACAAAGTCGATCAACGACCTCCGGCCTAGAGTGTCCTGGTGCCACATGCACTTATGGACACCCTTGTGCTCGAACATGGTGTTCGTTATGGACAAACTGTAACTAGCACAGAAGTCCAATAACAAAACACCACTCGGGTTCAGATCGGGGAGGCCGTCCTTTCCAATCACCCCTGTCCAGGTCTCACTGTCGCAGCCCACGTGGGCGTTGAAGTCCCCCAGTAGAACAATGGAGTCCCCAGTCGGGACACCATCTAGTACCCTTCCCAGGGACTCCAAGAAGGCCGGGTACTCTGCGCCGATGTTGGGCCCGTAGGCCGAAACAACGGTGAGAGACCTGTCCCCAACCCGAAGGCGTAGGGACGCGACCCTCTCGTTCACTGGAGTAAACTCCAACACGTGGCGGCTGAGCTGGGGGGCAATAAGCAAGCCCACCCCAGCCCGCCGCCTCTCCCCGCGGGCAACGCCAGAGAAGGGGAGCGTCCAGCCTCTCTCCAGGAGTTGGGATCCAGAGCCCAAGCTGTGCGTGGAGGTGAGCCTGACTATATCTAGCCGGTACCTCTCAACCTCCCGCACAAGCTCAGGCTCCTTCCCACCCAGCGGAATCCGCAGAGGGATCCGTAGGGGTCGGGTGCAGAGAGGACTGGGTGGCGGGCGAGGGGGGTTGCCTCGGCGGCCCGGTCCGCGTCCACAGCTTCTGGGTGTTGGGACATGGAACGTCACCATTTTAGAATTGATTTTGGAAAAATTGATAGTTCCATCAATGATTTCAGATTAAAAAAACGACTGCTGTCATGTGATACAAGAACTGGAAAACTGAGTTCTGCAAATATTGTGGATTTTAATAATTTTTTTTTTGTATTTGGAGGAGCTGAGAAATCTACAAATGAATTAGTTGGTAATTTACTAAATAATTTACATTTTTCTCTTTCATTTTTACTTTCTAGAGCAGCCGAATTTGATACTCTAAAGGGCCGGGTGTTGATCTTGAGTTTGACACATGCAATAAACTAATACATTTTATACACTATTATTATAAACCAAGGATTTTTGTCTCAATTTTTGTCGCAGAATTGGCCTAAAAAGCGTAAGTGACCAAAACAAGGAACTCTTTGTTTGTTTACATGTACACCAGCAGAGATGGCAAAAGTACCCAGATTCCTTACTTGAGTAGAAGTAAAATACCTATGTAAAAAAGTAAAAAGTATTTCTGTTGCATGATTCACTGGCTGCAAAGTTATTAAACACAGGATATTTTATATGGAATCTGCTTTAGCAACGTTATTGTTTGAACAAACACTACCTGTCTAGTATTCTAATGTACGTCACTATATAGTCCTTTAGTCATTTGTATTGTACACTTAAGGTTAACACATCACACTTCTGAACATTGTGTGCACCCCTGGTTATGACATAAGGCTCTTATGTCATAACCAGGGGTGCACACAACTATTTGATCTGGTTCTCAAGGAGCATCAGAGGTTGTTTCTTGGTGGTGCTCATTTTTTTAATGTCTGAGTCATGGCTCAGATATTTTTTCTGATAAAATAAGATTCAATACAAAATTAGCAGTTAAATAAAACCTATAGATAAACATTTGACTTCATAAAGTGAAAAAGAAAAAATAAATAAATAAATAAATAAAAAAAATAAAGTGAAAAAGAAAAAAAAAGAAAAAATTAAGTGAAAAAGAAAAAAAACGTTTCACTATATCAGACAGTGGAGCACAGTGCCAAGCAACTTCCCCACAACCATAACATATCTACCTTTAGTATCAGCTATTGTTTTAGTTGGTAAGAATGGGACACCCTTTCTGATTAAAATGGCCGCACCTCAAGATCTGCTGCCGTAGTAAGAGTGACAAATTTGGTCAATCCAGCCCCGTTTTAGTTTTAAATGTTCATTGGAATGGAGATGGGTCTCCTGCAAGAAAATAACGTTTGGCCCCAAAGATTTCAGCTGTGCAAAAACTCTGCTGCGTTTTATAGGATGGTGCAATCCTTTCACATTCCAGCTAATAAAACGAGTGGAGCCTGAAAAGCTTGAATTTGGTCAACTCATGTATACCAAGCAAAACCTGAGTCTTTAAAATGGAAAAGGAGCAGAAGAAATGAATAAATGCATGGAAAACCAAAAACACCATTAAAAAAAAAAAAAAAAGCAATAAAAACACATAGTGACATGAGTCCCCAAATGTGCTGATCTAACAGGAACCAACGGAGACCGCACCGACACCATAAACAAAAAAAAAACTGCACTAAAGTGCACAGGGTGAACGAACACACAATACTTGGCCAACAAAACAGAACAAATTTCAGAAAAGAAATGCACTTATTAAATGATTCTGACAGGCAGAATGGGCAATATTGATTTGGAACATACTCTGTGTAAAATAAGATTAGTCAAATACTGCAGAGTAAAACTTTGCAAAAAATAAATAAATTAAATAATATAAAATAATATTTACAATAAGATAAGAAAAAAAAAATCCTTAATTTTAAGAGCATCACATCTTTCTTTTTAAAGACTTGAATAAACTCAGAATATGTTGAAATCTGTGATATTGTTATATCTAAGAACCCTAAGCCTTTTGTTTATTCACCATCATTCAGTTTTTTGTCACCTGTTCAGGGTCATTTAATGTTCTGAGTTATGTATCTGTAGGCCTCATCTGGAGTGGAGAACGTTTTTTCCGCGTTGTTATGGGTGATCCTGGATTGCGGATGCCAAAGCGCATCCCCGCGATCCCACGGAGCTGCCGTCTGACGTCATTGAATGCTACACGGGCTTTGGCTATTTTGGCGGTGTAGTACAGATATACTGAGACCGTCATCCCGTTCATCTTAATCCGTCGCTTTTCCCGTGCAAGACGAAGAATGTTTGCACAGTCTTGGAAATAGTGGAAGCGGGCCACAATGACGCGCGGGGGGCTCCCCCGTCCAGGCACTGGGAGTGAGCGGTGCACCCTGTCCAGCAGCGGTGCCTCCTCCAATTCAAACGCTTGTTTGAGCAGTGCAGAAACTGAGGATGTAGAACACACCCGGTCTTCAGGAACCCCCACCAGTCTGATATTATTTCTCCTTGACCTCGCCTCCAAATCCTCACATTTACTTTCCAAGGTTTCAGCCACTGCGGTGAGGACAACTTGGTTGTAATAGTCTCCTTGTATTCCCTTAGCTCGGTCCTGTCTGCATTAATATCGGCCCTCACAATTGCCATCTCGCTTTCCAAAACACTCCGGACCTCTTTTTTAAGAGTGTCTATCAAATCTTTCCGCAGAGAGGACAGAAGCTCGCGTTTGACGGCCTCCATGTCGATCAAGGAAGTAGTCGCTGCTGAGTACGCCTCACCTGGGTAGTCTTTGCTAGTAGAGGCCGCAGGCTGACTCGGAGTAGTAGGCCTCGTTTGCAAATGAGTTGTTTGCTTTCCTCTGGATGGTTTTCCAGCCATTTCTGCTTTTTATATCGAGTTAGCAACTTCAAACAAGCCCGGACTGGAACTTCCTTAGTTAAACTGTGCCCTATAATACACTTTTTAAAATATTGTTCTGCTCCGCTCGGCAAAACACGACCTACTTCATTGTTCGCTCGACAGCGCCCCCCCCTTTTCTCAGCTTTTTGTCACAAACTGGCGATTTGTGTGAAACTTGCCTCTATCCAACTGCTGATTACAGAAGTATGAAACAAAGTATTTATTTCTGATGAAACTAGAGACTTTAATCTTTCAGAATCTGGTGTCAGATTTCAGATTCATGTCGTACAAAATATTCTGTAAGTCTTTAAAAATCAGTCAAAATGCTCAAAAATGGCTGGCACTGAGGGGGTAGAAATTCTGAAAATGGCTGGCAGTGAATGCATTAAAGAGACAGAGGCAAAATCGAAGCATCATGAACAGTGTTGCTACAGAGGGAAATTTCTTTTAAGTTATTTTTCATATTTGCTGCATTTTCCAAACAATTTTGGGTAGCATAGTTATTTGAGTATACTGTAGAATGGTACTATGTGCCTGAAAAAAACTTGATAGGTTAAAATATGTCAAGTTTGGTTTGGTTGCAGAAAAACAGTAAAACCATGCACAAAAGGGCTCAAATTGTTAAAAGAAGTGTTTTTACCTCATTCTTACCATATGAAAACTGTTCAAAATAAGAGATAATGGTTACAGTTTAAGGGAAGAACCCAATTTTATTAATTTATTCATGCTTGTGGCATAAAATCATGGAAAAAACTTGATTATACTTTAAAGTCTTGTAAAAACTCAATGATACTGTATTTAAAATACAATACAAACTAATTTTATTTAATTCATAAGAGCATACCGAAAGAGGACATCTCAAGACTGTTGTTCTTTGTGTATGTGTTACATTATTGTTATTATTACTTTAAACTCTGAGTATCTGTAGAACCAGTTCACCTCCTGGAATTCTTGACTCTGAGCCCACAGCTCTTTGGTCCTCCCTCAGACCTACCGTGTGTGCGTGGGTGTAACCAGGAAGTGCTGAGCGCTGACACTCGCTATAAAGTAACTCTGCACTCAGACTGGTTTCAGAGAGTGACAGTGACAGACTGCTGAAATGGAGCAGCAAGGAGCTGAACTACAGACAAAACCCTTCTCCTGTAGCATCTGTCTGGACTTCCTGAAGGAGCCGGTGACCACTTCCTGTGGACACAGCTACTGCAAGACGTGTATCCGCAAACACTGGGATGAAGACAAGGAAAAGGGCATTTACAGCTGTCCTCAGTGCAGAGAGACATTTGAAAATATGCCTGTTCTAAATAAAAACATCATGTTAGCAGAGTTAGTGGAGAAAGAGAAGAAGAACAGACTTCAAGATGATTCTGATGTTCAAAGATTTGCTGCAGCTGAAGACGTGGCCTGTGACTCCTGCACTGGGAGGAAACTGAAAGCCTTTAAGTCCTGTTTGAACTGTGTGGCCTCTTATTGTGAAAAACACCTTCAGCCTCATCATGAATCTGCTGCATTCAAGAGACACAAACTGGTGGATCCCTTCAAGAAGCTCCAGGAGATGATCTGCTCTCGTCATGATGAGGTGGTGAAGATGTTCTGTCGCACTGATCAGCAGTGTATCTGTAATCTCTGCTCCATGGAGGAACATAAAGACCACGTCATAGTTTCAGCTGCAGGAGAAAGGACTGAGAAACAGAGAGAGCTGCAGGAGAGTCTAGCTGACATCCACAAGAACATCCAGGACAGAGAGAAAGATGTGGAGCTGCTTAAAGAGAAGGAGGAGACCATCAACCTCTCTGCTGATCAGACATTGGAGCACAGTGAGCAGATGTTCACTGAGCTGAAGCGTCTCCTCCACCAAAGAAGCTCTGAGCTGGAGAAGGAGGTCCGATCCAAGCAGCAGACTGAAGTGAGTGCAGTCCGAGCGCTTCAGGAGAAGCTGAAGCAGGAGATCAGTGAGCTGAAGAAGAGAGACGCTGAGCTGCAGCAGCTCTCCCACACTGAGGATCACATCCAGTTTGTCCTCAGCTACAGCTCCCTGTCAGCGCTCAGTGTGTCCACACACTCCTCCATCATCCACAGAGGTCCTGGAAGCTGCTTTGAGGAGGTGACAGCAGCTGTGTCAGAGCTCAGAGAACATCTCCACAAAGTCCTGATGGAGGACTGGAACAAAGTCTGTCACACTGTGGAGAGAGTGGATGATCTACTATCAGTGCTGAGGACCAGAGCTGGATTTTTAGAGTATTCACAGGAAATCACTCTGGATCCAAAGACAGCTCATAGATACCTCAAATTATCAGAAGGAAACAGAAAAGTAACAAGTATGAGAGAAAATCTGTATCATTTTGTAACACGGTTAGTAGATCTGCATCATCCAGACAGGTTCACTGATTGGTCTCAGGTCCTGAGCAGAGAGAGTCTGACTGGTCGTCATTATTGGGAGGTGGAGGTTAGAGGGGGAGTAGTTGATATATCAGTCGCATACAAGAGTATCAGCAGAGCGGGAGGAGTGAAGGAATGTGGATTTGGAGCTAATGATAAATCATGGGTGTTAATATGTTCTCCAAAAAGTTACACATTTTATCACAACAGCATCAAGTCTCCAGTCTCAGGTCCTCAGTCCTCCAGAATAGGAGTGTACGTGGATCACACAGCAGGTATTCTGTTCTTCTACAGCGTCTCTGAAACAATGACTCTCCTCCACAGAGTCAACACCACCTTCACTGAACCTCTACACGCTGGATTTAGTGTTTATGGTTGTAGCGGAGACAGTGCTGAGCTCTGCAAACTGAAATGATTGTAACAATCTTTCATACAAGGTCGTTGGTTTAGGTCTTGTCTTGTTGGTTGGAGTAAAGAAAGTGAATTGAAGTAAGAATAAGTATTCAGTGATTCTTGACTTTAAACTTTTAGTATCTGTTGAACCAGTTCACCTCCTGGATTCCTCGGCTCTGAGCCTACAGCTCTTTGTTCCACCTTCAGAACTGTAGTGTGTGTGTGGGTGTAACCCATACCTGTCAAGTTTTGGATTTGAAAATAAGGGAAATTTTCTGGCGCCCACTACGAGCCGTCCCACCCGCCCAACCAAGCTCCAGTATTCCTTATTTTAAGATAGGTGTACAAGAAATCTAAAATACCCACTTGTCAATCACTTATTAAATACAATTATGTGATTAGAGTCTGGTAGGTCGACCTTTATTAACATTAAAATGCTGTGAACATTCCTACTAGGGCTGAGTGATATGAACCAAAACTCATATCTCAATATATTTTCTCAAAATGGTGATTTATGATATAAATCTCGATAATTTTATCAAATAAAGTCTGACCAGAAAGACAATTCTGGGTTTAAATTTGCTGAGCTTTACATGTTGTTCTGAGAAGTAAAAGCAGTGACTCCTAAAACTAGTATTTTGTTTCATATGATATATGAAATAATACAGTTTTCTATATCGCCAAAATAGAAAACTCGATACATCTTGAATCTCGATATATCGCCCAGCCCTAATTCCTAAATGATAAAACAGCCTAAATAAAAACATAAATGTGTATATGAAGCACATGTATTTATTTAATATACTTACAGTTTATATACAAGTCAACACGTTGCATATTTATTGTTAATTTCACATTGTCTTTAAGTTAGACATTAACATTTTATTTTATTATATATTTTATTATAATTTCTCATGCTCACTCATGTGGTTCTCTGGTATTCACTAATGACTTATTAAACACATTTATTACAGACTTTACATTATTTAACACTTTATAAAACAGTGTATATTTGTGGAGCTTGTGATTGGCTGATTTTTCATGGTGACTTACGTCATTCCTTCTGCTGTGGGAGACGTTAAAATCTCAGTTATTAATTTAACAGAACGTGTAACCCTGTCCCATCCTGCTGCACTTTAGGAAGATAAACTCTCTGTCACATTTTACAACATATTTACACCAGTTCTTCATCCATTCATCTCTTTTCTGAGTTGTTTCTGGGTTTGTTGCCGCTGTCAGCACTAATCTCGCGAGAACTGACACTCAGGTCATTTCAGGTGGCAGTTCTCGCGAGGCTAGTGACGGCGTTCAGTTTAGTAAGGCATCTTTTAACTATTATTACATTAAAATACGGGATACTTACGGGAAAATACTAATATGCAAGATGGCGGGAATGAGGGGTAAAATACGGGAGTTTCCTGGCCAAAACGGGATACTTGACAGGTGTGGTGTAACCAGGAATGGAGTGGAAGTTTTACTGTCAGAGACGAGGAGCAGAGCTGGATTCTTAAAGTGTTCACAGAAAATCACTCTGGATCCAAACACAGCTCATAGACAGCTCAGATTATCAGAAGGAAACAGAAAAGTAACAAGAATGAGACATAATCTGTATCATTCCTTAAGAGTAATGTCAGCAGATCTATATCATCATCCTGATCATCCAGACAGGTTCACTGAATGGCCTCAGGTCCTGAGCAGAGAGAGTCTGACTGGTCGTTGTTACTGGTGGAGGTGGGAGGGGGAGGAGTTGGTGTATCAGTCGCATACAAGAGTATCAGCAGAGCAGGGAGAGGGAATGAATGTTTATTTGGATTTAATGACAAATCATGGATGTTGTACTGTTCTCCAAACAGCTACAAATTTTTATCACAACAGCATCAAGTCTCCAGTACCATTATGGAGATAATGCTGAACTCTGCAAACTGTAACTGAAATGATTTTATTTGCATGCATGCGCACGCACACACACACACACACACACACACACACACACACACACACACACATACACACACACACACACCTTCCTGTTTATTCATCAGCTTCAGTTTTTCCCCCCAACCAAATTGTGATCAATAATGAAGCAAAACAGTTGTTGTTGATGTTGGTGTATTTTAACAGATTCTTCTTGGGGGTTTTTCAACACAACCTAAATAAGGGATTTATAAAGTATCATATTTTTATCCTGGATTAGGTAATTTATTACAATGAGCTTCTAAATGTTGTTCTTTGTTCATGTATTAAAAGAAATAAATAAATCACATTATCAGACAGAGATGTATTTTGTTCTTTTGTCTATTTTTTCTACTGACAAAAATCTATACATAAAATGACAAACACACACGCATGCGTTACATGAAGGAGCCAGTGCAGTACTGTATATTAATGTCATTATATAAGAAAATTTTAGTTTAGTGTAAGGCAAGGCAAGGCAAGGCAAATTTATTTGTATAGCGCATTTTATACACAAGGCAACTCAATGTGCTTTACATGATAAAACATTCAATTGTTTAAAATCAATAGGAACATTTAAAATCATCAGTAAAATCAATTACAATCACCAACAAACACATTACATCATCAACATGACCATAAATCTCTCTCTCAATCATATGCAGTAGAGAAAAAAAGTGCCTTTAACGTTGATTTAAAAATGTTCACATGTGAATCTGACTTCAACTCTGCTGCAGTTTGTTCCACTTCTTTGCAGCATAACAACTAAAAGCAGCATCACCATGTTTACTGTGTTTAAAGATCGAGACTCAAGATAATTGCCGACAGCTGTCCTCTTTTCCTTGTTACCAAAGACAATCACCTCCATCTTGTCATGGTTTAGTTGAAGGAAGTTTTCACTCATCCAGCAGTTTACTTTTTCTAAGCAGTCACACCTCTATGGGATCATAGTCATCTGGGTTCAGTGATAGATATAGTTGTGTGTCATCTGCGTAGCTCTGATAATCAACCTTACAGTTCTGTAAAATTTGTCCTAAAGGAAGCATATAAAGGCTAAACAGAAGGGGTCCAAGAACAGAGCCCTGAGGAACCCCACAGGACATTGGTAATCTGTCAGATTCAAAGTTTCCAATGCTTACAAAATAGCTTCTCTCCTCCAAGTAGGACTTAAACCATTGCATTACTTTTTCATTCAGTCCAACCCATGTTTGCAATCTGTGCAACAAAATTGTATGATCTACAGTGTCAAATGCAGCACTTAGATCCAATATAATGAGAACAGATACTTTTCCTGAATCAGTGTTCAACCTTATGTCATTGATCACTTTGATCAGATCAGTTTCTGTGCTGTGATGAGAACGAAAACCTGACTGAAATTTATCAAATATTTTGTTGAATGTTAAGAATTGACTCAGTTGGTTGAAGACCACCTTCTTTATGATCTTGGCTATGAATGGAAGGTTCTGATTGGTCTATAGTTAGCCAGTATAGAGGCATCCAGTGTTCTCTTTTTTAACAGAGGTTTCACAGCAGCTACTTTCAGGGATTTTGGTACGGTGCCTGATTGGAATGAGCAGTTAATTATCTGACACAAATTAGTGACAATTGACTTTACAACAGTTTTAAAGAAGTTTGAGGGTATTGTGTCAAGGCAACACGTTGATGGATTCAGCTGCTGAACACACTCCTCTATTGTTTTTGGGTTCACTGTAATAAACTCTAACATTGTAGTTGACTCCTCCCTCAGTGGTTGAAGCTGTTCAAGCTTTTTGTGATTTTGCTGGTTTGTTCTGATGTTTGACCTTATTGATTGTATTTTTTCATTGAAATATACAGCAAATTCATTGCATTTTCCATTTGACAGTAATTCAGGGGCTATCTGATCTGGGGGGGTTGTGAGCTTTTCAATTACAGAAAACAACGTGCGAGAGCTGACATTTTTGGCAATAATTTCAGAAAAGTATTGCTGCCTTGCTTTGAACAAGCTATCATTGAATTTTCGCAGACTTATTTTGTATAGTTCTAGATGAATTTGGAGTTTTGTTGATCTCCATTTACGCTCAGCTCTTCTACAGTCAGATTTCAAATTCTGCATTATCTCAGTCCTCCTCCAAGGTCTTTTCTGTGTGTTTGCTTTTCTCTTAGTTTTGATTGGAGCCACCACATCTATGACATTACAGACTTTTGTATTAAACTTATCCAGAAGATCATCAACTGTCTCAGCACTCACTGTTGGTGTCATTGCTATGGCTTCCATAAACTGTGCACTTGTGTTGTCATTTATGTACCTTTTCTTTAAACACACAGAAGTAGGGGGACCAGTCACATGTTCTTTGGCAGTATTGTCCATGTTATTGTCTACATGAATATTTAAGTCACCTGTTATTTTAAAAAAAGTTGTATTCAGTACATACCAACTGACAGCAGTTCAGCAAACTCATCCATGAATTCTCCTGAATATTTTGGGGGTCTATAAATGACTAAAAACAGAACTCTTGAATCACCCTTCAGTAAGAATGACATATATTCAAAAGAGATAAAATCACCAAATGTTATTTCTTTGCACTGAAATATTGATTTAAAATTGATTTAAACTCCACCACCTTTCCTGCAAGTACGTGTGGTGCACTTTCATTGAGAATAGTATTACTGATACCATCATTCAACCACGTTTCATTAAGAAATAAAAAGTCCAAGTGATGTGTCAAAATAATATCATTAATTAGTAGTGACTTGTTAACAAGAGATCTAACATTAAGAAGAGCTAATTTTAAAGACTTTACTGGAGACACTGGTGGACTTTTTGGATGACATGTAAATATCTTGAGTTTAAATTTTTTATGTGTTTAAATCAAGTGAAACTTAGTCGAGATCAAATGCTAAAATGTTAAAGGTAAATGTATGTATTTCATGTCAAAGCTTTTATTTTAGAAGATTTCATGAAATGTTGATGTTTATGGTTTATTCTGTGTTTCTTGTTCTTTTGTAATCTAGCCAGTTATAAACTTTCAACGCTCAACATCTCTAATATATCACTATTTAAACAGTAACTTAGTTATCGTTACTCTTATTTCTATATAGATTGGTAAATTACTGTGATTCAGTTCCATGTCATATTTCCTGGGTTTTTCTCACACACAGAGACACATTGTGGGTGTGTTTGTTTACTCTGTTTGATGTGTGTTGTCATGGCCACACCCTCCAAAACCAGTTCCTACATTCTCTCTCTTGAACAGGACAAAGATGAGCACGTTGTAATTAAATGTGAGGTGTGGCTGAACTCAAAGCATCTAAAGCTAAAGGAAAACCCCACTGACACGTCTAAAGTACTTTAAGACTCTCCGTCCACACAACAGCAGCTGGACTTATTCAGGGACTGTTGGCGGCAACAGTTGAGACTGTTTAGAGTGTCTGTGCTACAACCAACACAACTTATACTTTTCATAAAGTACATTGTAAATAACCCCAGGTACATTTCTGTGTGTAATCAAGATTTAAAATGTTTTATTTTGGTGCTTATCACTATGTTTTACAATCAGTTGTAGTTAACTTCCGGTTAAATGTTTGATGCTTTTATTTTGGCGGCATCACTTCCTGTTTGCAATGCCCCCCCCCCGGCGCAAGAGCGACCGGCGGTGAATCTTACGGTAAATTTAAGGTTTACTGTCAATAAACCTGTTCATCAATAAAGTCTCAACCTTCATTCGGAGGGGTATGCTACATACATCGTGTATAATAACCAATTATACAGTAAACCAGGGATGTCAAACTCATTTTAGTTCAGGGGCCAAATATGACTAGTTAGAGCTTAAGTGGGCCACAGATTTTAGGTGTAAAAAGAGGAAATTCAAAATGAATGTGCTCTGGTTTGAACTTCCATAAATAAATGATATATAAATGATAAAGTCTGTGAATATATTGGTACTTGCAGTTTCTTCACTTAACTATCCCTGATTTTGGGAAGTTCTGTGGAACAATTTAAGGAAAAATACATTTTAGAATTGATTTTGGGAAAAATGATAGTTCCATCAATGATTTCAGATTAAATAAAACGACTGCCGTCATGTGATACAAGAACTGGAAAACTGAGTTCTGCAAATATTGTGGATTTTAATATATTTTTTTTGTATTTGGAGGGGCTGAGAAATCTACAAATGAATTAGTTGGTAATTTACTGAATAATTTATGTTTTTTCTTTCATTTTCACTTTCTCAAGCAGACGGATTTGATTCTCTAATGGGCCGGATTTGGCCTCTCGGCCTAGAGTTTGACACTTGCAGTGAACAGATAAACACTGTTATTATAAACCAAGGATTTTTGTCAGAAATTGTCACAAGTTTTGTCACAGACGTGGCCTAAAGAGCCTAAGTGACGTAAACAAGGAACTCTGTTTGTTTACATGCACACCAGGGGGGTATTTCATCATAGTGTTCTCAGTAGAACCAGGCTTATGGTTTAAACCTGGTTCAGTTAAGCCGTCTGTGACGATGCTGGCTTTTACCATTTCATCAAACTCTTCTCAGCTTCAATCTCTCCAGCTCAGCCAATCAGCTGACAGTGTTTAGCTTAAACGCACGTCCTCATAAGACCCACGAGATCGATCACAGATTTAATGATTAGAGAATGCGCTGCAGCTTTTACGATGAATGAGAAGCCAATAGGAACCCATGCTGAGACCAACAGGATGTGACGTCATCTGTTACTGAGCAGTAAAAATAAATGACGGACACGTTAAAAAAAAAAAAGGACCGACTGTGGTTTGAACATTTTAAAAGTAGTAAATGGTTAAAGAAGGTGTTATTTAGTCAATTTATCATAGCAAACAACTGAAGCATGTGATCACACACTGATCATGTGATCACACACTGATCATGTGATCACACACTGATCGTGTGATCACAAACTGATTGTGTGTGTTTGATACGTTTTTTTATCACCTGTCAGCGTTTAATAAGAGATGATGTAACTCACAATTAAATAATATGTAATTTATGAGACTAGTGAGTGTTTGATGAATAGTTTGTTGAACTCAGCACTAAATGAACAGTGGGAGCAGCAGCGGTGCTGTTGGATGCTGTTGGATGTCACATCCAACACTGTAGATGCTGCAAAATTGTAAAATTGTTGAGGCATTTGGAAAAATGTTTTGCTGTTTTTATATATTATATGCTTTGAAGATGTACAAAAATTGCATTGACAACGGCGTACAAAGGGACGGCACTATTATCCTATGTTATTATTATACATTTATTTTTGTTCATACTCTCTGCTCTTATACCAAACTCTATAGCAGTGGTTCTCAAACTTTTTTGGCACAAGTCTCCCCTTTGACCATCTACAACATTTTGCTTCAAAAATTATATAAAAAATATTATAGATCATAATAATGGAATGAACGAGTGATAACAAACATGTTAAAGAATCTCATTTTGTAAATAAGTAAAATGAAACAGTTTTTAATGCAGTGGTTTGCAACCTTTTTTGGATCGTGACCCCATTTAAAAAAAAAAATCAAAAATCTTTTAAAATTTTTTTTAAATTTCACCCCAAATGGGGTCCCAACCCCAAGGTTGAAAAACGCTTCTGGATATATTTATTTCTATAGTTTCTATAGTTTTCATCTAATGCCTGGAGTGGGACCAAGACTGACACTTTATTTGTTAATTTTCCACTCTCTCTCTCTCTCTCTCTCTCTCTCTCTCAAGTACTCCCAGTAGTGCCATTGCGTACGCCTCGGGGTACACGTACCCCCATTTGAGAAACACTGCTGTAAATAATAGTTGTTAATACAATAATAATTGTTTCTGCAAATGTGAATTTTCCCCCTGGGGATTAATAAAGTGTATTCTATTCTATTCTATTCTATTCTATTCTATTCTATTCCAATAAAAGCACCAATACCCTAACCCACCAATAAACACACAGTAGATTATTTATCTTCACAGAACCACAACTGGATAAAAAACTGTTGTTTTTACACTTTTTATTGGGAATAAGTAACATTTTAATTGTATCTAATGTGTTTCCTCTGATATGTCTTGTTTCCTCCGTCCTTGGACAACAACCATGGTGGTTGTTGAATCGATGGCAGCTGCTGAGGTAAATGTCTATAAATCAGTGGGAGTTAATCTGTGGAGGAGATTGTGTGCAGGATGGACGCAGTGTCTGCATTGGTTACACAGCATCCATCAGCGGCTCAATGGAGGCTCTCTAATTTATGAAGATGAATCTGTCCAGAGGAGATGCTGAACTCAAACCAACAGATGACATCAGCTGTTATCGGCCTGTATCGTGCGTGGTGTCCTCTTGGCCTCGTTGTGAAACCTTGTGTGTTTCTTCTCTTGAAAGCCGATCCCACGGCTTCCTCATTCATCATGTAACTGTAGCTCCGAGCCACAGCGAGGACTTCACCTCAGGAGACGCAAATCATCGAACCAAGACACGAGTCGGAGATTCCTCACATTTCAGAGCGTTCACCTGGCCTGGTACGGATGCTATGCTAACGTATCATGATGCAGATTTACTCTGTGATGATAAAACAATGAGGTCGAAATGGGGAAAGAAAAACAAAGGCTGTGTGGGAAATGTTTAACTCCATAGCACGCACTACATACAGTACTAACTGAGTATATACTGTCTATACCAGGAGTGTCTCACCCGCGGGGGATGCGACACCCGCACTTTCATAAAAACAAAAAATTTGTGATGTGCCAATATGGATTTTAAGGCTCCCAATCCGATTCCGATTTTTAAGATTTTGATTTTCCAGATTCAGATCCGATACCAATCCTGTGGCGATCCCGATATGTACGGTGGCCATTAAAGCTCACAACAAAACATGAAAGCAGTCTGTTAAAAATCCACGAAGAAGAGTGACGTTAACGTTGGCATAGATATCATATAATAAAGTCTATTATATATGTCTACAGTATGTCAGTGCCTGATCCTTTCCGTCACTCTTCTTCATGGTTCTTTACTGGACTGCGTTCGTGTTGCATTGTGGCGTTCATCATTTTTTGTTGTGTTTTGAGCTTTTAAGGTCACCGTAGATATTGACATATTAATTTTTTACAACACATAAAAACACAAAACCACATGTAAGCAGAAGATAAGTTTCTCCCTTTTAAGGTTTTCAAGGGGAAAAATAATTAAAATTAAAACATAAAGAACCACATGTTGAGAATCCTTGACTTAATTTCAGCTTTATCATAGTTTTAGTAAATTAATGTAATGAACTAAACTGGGAGTCGATGGTTACCCTCCCTTTAGAACACCCTCGCTTTTAAAATCGCTGCTCCACCCCTGCTGTCTACTAGTATATACTATAGTATGGTTAGGATGATCAGCGTTCCCACTGAAGTATACTTCCAAGTTTCCCAAGATGCATTTGGAACCTACAACGACTAAAACCTTGTTCACCCTGAGTCTAAATACTGTATCTCTGTTGATTCTCCACCTTTACTTTGAAAGTTCTGAAAACATTTGAAGTGAGAAAGTGACCAAGTAGAATATCAACATGTGCTCATTTCATCCATAAAACTCACGTAGACACATTTCATTCCCACATTTCGGAGATTTTTAGAGACCCTCCATTGTGCTACTGACTAAACTTCTTGTTAATTTCAAAATAAGAGCCCTATTTCCAAACTGTAAAAAACGAATGGAAAACAATAAGAGATGCTTTTATTTTGAAAAAGGGATGTTTGATTTTTAGCTTGAAGCCGGTCCCAGGACCACTTTACGTCCTGCTTGCAATGCATCATGGGATGGTTGAGTATGACTAGTGCCCACCGTGCATACATATTCATCTGGGTATTTTTCACTTACTCAATCTTTTCATACTAACTTTCTAATGTGAATCACATCATCTGTAAATGCTGTATTGGCCGTGCTCCGTGTCTGAACAGATCTATTGTTTAAATGTCTGTAAAGAAGGACAGTAACAGATCTATTCATTCTACGTGTAACAATGCACTAAAATTTGTCATGAGTCATTAATTGATGCTTGTTGTCTTGATAGTTGTGTTTTATTTGAACATTTACTGACTTTTTTATTGTTATAAATGAACTAAAAACCAAACCAAAGCACTCAATAAGTAGAGCAGATGTTGACCTCATCAGGACGTCGTTAGTTTGATGAACATCTCTTTGTGTGTCGGCACACGTTGTAAGCACTTCACAGCCTCTTTCTTCTCGTGCTCTGCGCTCCGCAGGCCTCCTGAGCTTGTTTACCAAAGCAGGACAGCGAGGACCACACGGAGAGACGGCATCAAGGCAAACACGTCCAACAACCTCATCTTTCATTGGCTGCCGAGGACTGTTGTGCTGTGGCCTTGTCACAATATCTTAGCAATAAGTGACAGATCCTTAAATGTCCTTTGATATGTTTATTTTTTGGTCACTTACACAATAATTCATGTTTTCTCTGTCATTTTCACTTTCTCTGGTGGGCCGAATCAGACGCTCTAAAGGGGAATTAAAGCTCCCATGGAAACGTGGTCAGTGCTAATTATGAGGTCCGCTGTGTGTTTTTGTTTTTTTATGAGGAGCGAGTGGAGGCAGACATGGTAACAAGTGGCCAGAAATGGTCCAAAAGTGGCAAAAATGTGTCAAGAAAAGAGTGACTAAAATGGGCCAAAAGCTGTCAAGAGTGGCCAAAAAAATGGGCAAATAAAGAGGTGGTATGTAAAGGTAAAGGGTAGCTTTGATGAGCAAAATGTAGCAAACAATAGTGAGATAGCTTATTGAGATGAAAAGTGGCCAAAAAAAAGAAGAAAGGATAACAAATTGACTAAAAGTGTCAAAGCGAACTTGCAAAAATTGACCAAAAAAAAGGAAATAAGGGATATTTTATTGGCAAATGGTAACTAAAGTCTAAAAAAAGTTCTGAAAAGGGGCAAAAATGAGACAAAGGTAAAATGGGTTTTTTTTGGGTTTTCTGGGGGAATAATAATTAAAATGAAGACATAAAGAGCCACATGTTGAGAATCACTGACTTAATAACGGCTTCTACATGGTGTCTTTGATAATATAGTGAACTGGTCTAGACACAAAATGCCAGGGCTGAATTCTGGTCCCAGTTCATCCCTGACCACATATGAAAGTGATTCGGATCAGATTTGAAAAAATCAGAATTGTGTTGTTCAGACTGTCTTTAACAGATCGGACACAGGTCGCATAAGGTCGCAATTTTTCCTGCAGTGTGAACGTAGCCTAAGCGCCAAAAACAGACTGTGCATCCACTCCCGACTATTGTTGGTCCTTTTCCTTCCATCTCAGGACCAGAGAAATGAAAACCCACAGACATTCATTCATGTCACTCCTAAAGAATGTCCAAATGAGCGCCAGGATCTCAAACATCAGCCTCGTGCTCTGAAAACATCGTCTAACTTTCTCCGCTGAGGCGAGAGTCCCGGTGGCGCTGCCTGTGGACTGGTGGGAAACCATTTCTCCCACTCGTTTAGGATTACAGAGTGTGTTTGGAGGGTTTGGGTCTCAGAGTTCCTGATCGGCCTGGAGGGCTGAGAACACTTATTCCCCCCGCGCCCCCACGCCCCCACCAGAGCTCTGCCGTGGGTGGCAAAGAGATAAAACACAAGGAGTACTGGGCATTGTTTACGCTGCCTGTTTGTGGCCCGAGGTGTGTGTGTGTGTGTGTGTGTGCATGTGTGTGCGTGTGTGTGTGTGTGTGTGCGTGTGCGTGTGTTTGCGTGTCTGTGCGTGTGTGTGCATGTGTGCGTGTGTGTGTGTGTGTGCGTGTGTGTGTGCGTGTGTGTGTGTGTGTGTGTGTGTGTGTGTGTGTGTGGTGTGTGTGTGTGTGTGTGTGCGTGTCTGTGCGTGTGTGTGTGTGTGTGTGCGTGTGCGTGTGTTTGCGTGTGTGTGAGGCCCTTATGTCTCTGTAATTTAGCACCGGGATGCTAATGACTCCTAAACAAAGAACGAGGCGCTATTACTCAACTTTTGTTCCACATTTGCTGTCAACAGATACATTAAAAGATGATGTTTTAGCTCTGAAATCCACAGGTGAATGTAATGGATTAAAAGTACTTGTGTACTTGTACTTTTTTTTAGTATATTTCTAAATCAGTAATTTTACTCGTACTTAGGTACGTTTTAAAAGAAGTAAATTGTTACATTTCTACGCGTAACAGTTACTGAGTAAATTATTATTTTTGTTTTAAAGCAATCAGCGGATATTGTGAAACATAAAAAATTGAAATGACCAGACAGAAATCAAATGCATGACATCATAGCCGACCAATCAGATTAAACGTAATACACGGCGCCCAAACACCATTGAATAAAGGTTATTTTCACAGTTGATAAACGTAGCTATACTTAGAGCCTGAGAATTTTTTTTTATTTTGAATTATATTTATTGGTGTTATTTTATTTAATAAAGAATTGTACATTTTGACAAACTTTTATTTTATACACATGCCTTTATAGAAAATAAATGAAGTTCCAATTGTGATAGATTTGGTCTCTTCCTTTTTAAGTTTATACATGAGATGCACTATTTAATTGAGCTACTTTTTACTTGTACTTGAGTATTTTATGTATGACTTACTTGTACTTGAGTAGATACATCAGTATACTTGTATTTTCTGTGATAAAAATGAACCTGAGCTCAGGAAAACAAGGACATTTAAATATTAAAGGTGATCAGTGCTGCTTCAATTTGCATTTTGGAATAATTTCTGCAATTTTACTTCAAAGCTAACAGAAAATTCTTATTCAAAATTTCTGCAGTTTTTGAAAAATAAATCTTGTAAAATTGATTTTTTGACGAGTTTAAATCACCTTTAACAAACTTTTTACAATAAAGCTGAAAAAACAACCTATTTTTCCTTTTAGTTGCTACAATAAAACTATTTAGTTTGTTTTTTTAAACTATTTCTATTGATAAATTACTAATTTTTAACTGAACTTAATGAACTTTTTGTTGAATTTAAACTTTAAATTGATCAATTACTTTTAAAACATACAAGTTGAGATGAATATGAGTTAATATTGTGAATATCTAATAAATGGAAGCTATTTGTTGTGTGTGTGTGTGTGTGTGTGTGTTCCAGTCAATCTGCCTGTGTTTAATCCTCAGCTGTGTTTTCAGGTGCTTTGAGTTTTGCTAATCACTGTTTGTCTATATTAAGGAGAACTCCAGGACTTTGTCCACTGTGTGCTTTTTGTTTGTTGGGAATTATTGATTACAATGATCTTTATGCAACCTGTTCTTAATTCTCTTCCCTGGGCTCTTCAACTGGTGGCCTGTGGGCCAGAACCGGCCCATCAAGCAATCCATTAACCCACAAAGTCCTAAACCCCCCCACAAACTTTCTTTTAACTCATATTTAAGACTATATTTCATGTTTGTCACTCGTAGTTCTGCATTAATCTGCATGTAATTAGCATTAAATAAATAACTTTATCAGCAGACAGATTCTAATAGATGCTAGACTCTGTTTATGTGTTACTGTTTGATATTGTGACGTATTGGTCAAGTTGGAGGTAAACACTTTGTACTGTAGGGGTGTAAACAAACAAAAAAATATAATAGTGATAATCGCCGTCCTTCCATTTCCATGCATGATATGCTAGCGTTAAATATTGATATTTCCATATGAAATGACAAATGTACAAAATAATGATGTTAAATGACTCCAAAATACACAAAACCACTACAAATACATGCAAAACAACAGAAATAGATGAAACAGACTAAGCAAATATACTCCAACACACAAAAAATGTACAGTATGTGGTGGTAATAATTGTTGTCCTTCCACATGTGATATTTATTTAATTAAATGAAACAGAAGATTACAATTATTGATTTAATGCCAACAGCCTGAGTTCTACGGTTTACTAGAAGAAGCAAGTTGAGAACCTGAACTGTTAAAAAATGAATTTGAATATAAACATTTCTTCACAGTTTACATTAAGTTTACGTTTACAAAGAGCAGCTATAGTCATGTACAGCAGGGGTTCTCAACCTTGGGGTCAGGACCACATTTGAGGTCACGAGACACTGGGAGGGGGTCGCCAGATGTCTTTAAGAAACTAAGAATATTTGTTAAACAATTTGCAACTACACCAAACTTTCCATATTTTAACCTATTTTCATCACTTTTTATTGCCATATTTTTGCTCCTCTTAATGCATTTTTGCTACATTACTCCCATTTCTGACACTTCATCAAATTTCAAGGCATTTTCTGCAATTTTTTTCCACTTACAAGACATTTTTGCACTTATAAACCCTTTCCAACACTTTTCCAACCTAATGTTGCATTATGTTGACCCATTATTGTCACTTTTACCCTCTTTTCACCATATTTCCTGTTTCATTCCAAAATACGGCACTTTGGGGCGCAACCATTTGGAACCAGACTTACGTAGCCCAGCTATGCCAAAAACCAGTTTTTCAACCTTAAATAACTTATTTTAAACAAACTTCACAGAAAAATGAGCACTGCAACACAATGTAGGGTGATAATAACTAATGATCACAGCAGAATTTAGCTTTGGAAAATAATTATGTGTCGAGTATTTTAACTTTACAGTTTGATTCACATCCCATCTGTTATCATTGAGGAGGCGGAGTTTATGACCTATACTGCAGCCAGTCAGCAGGGGGAGCTCTAAAAAGAAAAGCTTCACTCCATCAGGGAGCTTGTCCTGTCCGTTCTTTTTACAGTCTATGGTTTCACCACATTCACGACTTGTCATGCCTATTATTTGCCAGTTTAAACAAATTCTTCCGACTTTTTTCTGCCACTATTAAGGCACTTTAAGCCTTTTCTTAGTACTTTTTACAACTTTTTCCCTCCATTTTTGGCCACTCAAATATGCAACTTTTAACCAATTTTTGTCATTTTAAAACCCCATTTTACCACCTCTTCTACTATTTTTGGTCACTTTCAACCCATTTTATTTTTCGGATAATAATAATCGTTCCTGGATAACAGTGGATATTATTCAGATGAATAAATAAATGTGGTTATCACAGATTCATAGAACAATGGACCATCATTTTACTGACTTTATGGATGGACCCCAAAAATCTCTCCCCTTTATTCCCCCTTATAGATGGTCCTGTCTCCACATGACTGTTCTTCAATGTTCATGTCTGTGTTCAACCACCTTCAGCTACAGTGGAGGTCCCCGCTCTATGGAACCTGTTTTTTGAGGGTTGCGGGATGAATAGGTTGAGAAACACTGCTGTGCAGTATGAGAATAATATCACAGGGCGTAACGTTCTGAAAATTTGGCTCAGGAGAAAATATTTATATTGATATATGAAATATATTTATATTTAAATAGTGGTGCAATAAGGTGTTGAAAGAGTTCTGCTGTAAAAACAATCACAACAAAGAAAAGCCAAAAGAATAAAAACAAGTATCAGACGACTTTTAAAAGACCGTAATGTGTGTAATAGAGGAGCAGAGAGGAGTAAAGTGTGTACTGGAGGTCGCTGGTTAAATATGGGGGGTCTCCTCACCTGTCCCCTGCCCCCGGACACCCAGGGTCAGTGCAGAGGAGACTCCACGTGGCCGTCCGTCCCCCGTCAACGCTACGCGGTGTGAAACAACACATTAAGCGGCGGCCTGTCCAAATGTCAGCCGGGACAAGTGCTTGCTTTAAAAACGACCACCACGCATCCACTAATCTCACTGTGTGGTCCTGTTGTGTGTGTGTGTGTGTGTGTGTGTGTGTGTGTGCCTCTGTGCAAACACGCTCAATTTATGTCTTCATTGACAGAACACTCAAGCTGCTGAATGTGTGATGTCAGAGGACGAGTCGACATTGACGACGGCGTGATTTGACGCTTTAATCCTCCCAAAGCCTGTGATTCCCTGCAGAGGTGACACAGTGTAGGATGTCACATCTTCAGTGTCTTCAGCAATAAAAACATTTCTCCACATCTTTCTGAAACTTGATTAAGTTTTACCTCTGATAAGTTGCAGTGTTATGTTATCACGTAGCTAAGTTTCTTTAGCTCCTAAGTTATCGCGCAGATAAGTTATTGTGTTAATAAGTTTGCTATGTTATCGTGTTGCTAAGTTATTGTGTTAATAAGTTTGCTATGTTATCGTGTTGCTAAGTTATTGTGCTCCTTTATCACACTACTAAGTTGTTTTGGTTACTAAGTTTTTGTGCTGCTAATTTACTGCATTGCTGAGTTTTTTTAGCTACTAAGTTATCCTACGGCTAAGTAATCGAACAGATAATATAACGCGTCACGAGTTGAGACTTTCTGTTCAAAGAGGAAACCAGACGGTAAAATTTGAGTTACAGTCATCGATACATTCATACGTTATAATTTCACTGGTGCAGCCGCTAAAATACTAAAAGTTCGACACCTTGACTTCAATAAATCTCAAGAAATGAAACGCTACATGTGTTAGCGGTACGTAAAAGTAAATATCCTGCGATAGTTTAACCTTCTAAAACTGGCTGTGCAGTGGTTGTTTCATACATCCTTTAATGACATCTGTTTTTTTTTTTTAACCTAATGGCTCTCAATGTTTTCAGCCCCCTGACCCCCAAAATAACGATTCCAGAGAGCGGGGACCCCTGAAGGTGGTTGAACACAGACATGAACATTGAAGAACAGTCATGTGGAGACAGGACCATCTATAAGGGGGAATAAAGGGGAGAGATTTTTGGGGTCCATCCATAAAGTCAGTAAAATGATGGTCCATTGTTCTATGAATCTGTGATAACCACATTTATTTTTTTATCAATCAATCAATCAATCAATCAATCTTTATTTGTATAGCGCCAAATCATAACCAATGGTATCTCAAGGCACTTTACAGTAGAGCAGTCTTAAGGACGGACTCTTCATTTTATGGATACACACATATGCATATATACGTATATACACATACATATGTATCCCACACCCAACATGAATTCATCATGGCGGCAAGGAAAACCTTCTGTTAAGCAGCAGGAACCTTGTGTGGATCCCATTCCTATGATGAACAGCCATCCACGTTATGCTGTGTTGGGTGTGTGCAGAGAAAAGGGTGGAGACAGAGTTGTTGAGACTCTGTAACTCCACACTGAGGATCCCACGGACCTGCAAGACAAAAGCCAGAAGGAGTACAGGAGCAAACACACAAGGGAAGAAGCAGACATAGAGGGAGTGTTTGAGAGAGGAATGGGACCCTCTCCGGTCCCTCTCTAACCTAAATGACCTCTCTCTTAACGCCCTCTCCAACCTCTCTCCAACCGAGCATGCCAGACCCCCCCCCCCCCCCGGCAGTCTATGCCTATGCCTATTTATGTGAATAATATCCACTGTTATCCAGGAACGTTTATTATTATCAT
Source organism: Gouania willdenowi (assembly GCF_900634775.1). NCBI lineage: Eukaryota > Metazoa > Chordata > Actinopteri > Blenniiformes > Gobiesocidae > Gouania > Gouania willdenowi. Next base: position 3,290,433 of record NC_041049.1, read on the forward strand.
TATGCTCATCTTAAAGATGGAAATAGGTAAGTTCACTTGGTTTTATTTTGTAAACCTTTGCATTTTATATTGCCATCTTTATCATTTCCTAGTCACTGTGTTTTTGGCATTTAACATGTGTGTATATTATGTACATTATATTAAGAATTTTATTTTTTCTAATGAATGTGGGAAAACTTAAACCCTCATATAAACTGGCAAATAATGGGCATAGCAAATGGTGAATTTGGCTAAATTGGCAAAAAAAATCATGAAATATGGCGAAAAGAGGTTAAAAGTGACAATAATGGGTCAACATATGTGACAATAGGTGGAAAGGGTTTATAAGTGCTGAACATGTCTTGAAAGTAAAAAAAATGTGCAGAAAAGCATTGAAATGTGATGTAGAGGTGTCAGAAATGTAGCAAAAACGCATTGAATGGAACAAAAAAAGTGATGAAAGTAGGTTAAAATATGGCAAGTTTGGTGTAGTTGCAGAAAAAGGGTAAAAAGAAAATATTCTTAGTTTCTTAAAGGCATCTGGTGACCCCTCCTGGTGTCTCACGACCCCAAGGTTGAGAACCCCTGGTTTAACAAATAAGAAAACCCTCTGCCATCATTCATCATTTTTCCTGTGACTTCTTTGGATTAACGTTGGTCTTTGGTGTGTTTGTGTTGTTTGCTACTGTGGTTTAATATTTATGTTCTTTGACCTTTGTTTTCTGACTTCTTCCATTCAGTAAAACATTTCTAAACGACATCAGCGAGATTTAACATGATGGCGTTGTTGATGTTTCACCTCCTGTGATCTGTTGGGTGCAGACGTGAGATGTACTGACGACGCTCTTCAACGTTGGCGTGTCCAAGTTTAAAAAACACGTCTTTGGGATTTCACGTGGAGCGCCGTGGAGGATTAATATCGCGACACTTTGGTGGTGGCGTGCAACCCAAACCTTCACTACTGTTCCAACGCATAAATCTGTGCGAGCGTGACTAAGCCGCTGTAACAGGAGCCGAGGGCCCGGCGTCCCCGTGGACCGGGCCCTCGGCATGTCAGTGTTTCAGAGCCTGTGAAACCAAACAGTGAGGTCAGCGCTGGGCTCGCATCACACACACACACACACACACACACACACAGCTCTGAATGCCAGGGCTGAACTTGGATTAAGTCATTACTGGTGACTGTTCCCTAAAACCTCAGCCAGGGACTTTCTCTGGAAGGAGATATTCTCTTCTCACAGACATTTTCTTTCTCTGGGAAGCCAAACAAACCCTTTGTTTGGCCTCACACTCACACCAAATACACAACTTTCACTAAAACTGACCATTTTCTTCAGTTTTATTCAGAAAATGACCAAAAAACACTTCATTTTGCATATTGCCACCGACGTTTGTGTGTCTGTTTGCAGGATTACGTCTAAAGTACTGAATGGACTTTGACCACATTTGAACCAAGGAAAAGCCTTACGTAATGGATGATTCAATTTACATTTTGGAGTCAATGTGTACCAATAAACTGATTCTGGGACAGTTTGAAAACTCAACCCATCTCTTGTCCTTTGGCGAAATTCAAAAATCCACATCTTAGTTCATAATTGACTGATTTTTATGAAACTCATCTCACCGAGTTTCATCCTGATTGGATCTGGATTGCGCATTTCATCGCGATTGGGGTTTTCCATACATTGTGTATGTTTATTAATGGGAATATAAATGTATTTCAAGCCTTTAAAGTATGGATGACGAAATGTAGAAAAAAAGACAGTTTTGTGTGTTTTTGGTATAATTTGGTGTACATTTTGCTGTTATTGTGTGTTTTTCTGTCATTTTGTGGATATTTGGAGTCATTTTGTGATATTTTTTTGTTTTTGAATGTAAAGCATTCTATTTATTGATATCCTTGTTCTCTAATATTATTATTCCATTTTTTTTTTTTTGTGATTAACTTGTCCCCCAAATTTAGACTGATTTTACCAATCACCCCATTGTACAGAGTACTAAGGACAATCCTGCAAAGTCCTGGCTTTTTTATGTGTTTTTTATGGTTAAATTTGATTTTAAGGAGAGGAAAGCTTCTGATTGAGGGGTTATACTGACTCCGAGGCGTTATACTGAAGCTATAACTGACAATTCTCAGGGTTAAACCGACTCTTTTTAAAGTTAACTTTCTCTTTAAATGCAGTTTTTCTTTTTCAGGTGCTTTGGTGTAAAAATAAAATATGTTTCTCATAGTAGAACAAAGTAAGCTGACCTCGGCTCGGTTGGTCAAAACATGATTTTGAAGTTAAACTTGTTCATTCAACACCGTGTCGCAAATTAGCATCATTTTAATAAAATGTAACAAAAAATGTTGCAGTGTTACTGTTTTGTTGACCAATTTCCAGGTGTTTGGTTACTAGAATCTTCTTTGTCTCTGAAACAATGTCCGCCTCGTTGGGGCACCTGCACCGCTTTAACACAGCCGCAGTGAAACCCGACCCCCAATAACGTCCAGCACTGTAAAGTCAGATTCTTTATACAATATCAGACAGGTGGTGACGCAGAGCCACGCCCAACAACAACCACTACCGCCATGACGTCTGCAGCACGCCAACGCCAACGCTCTGTGTTTGGACAGTAACGCTGGATTCTGGCCGTGGAGAAACAACCTGTCGGGAATAACTCACACCGGTGTCAAAAGTGAGAATCTCAGGATTATCTTTCATTTCTGGGCCACACGCACACACACACACACACACACACGCACACACGCACACATACACACACACACACGCACACACACACACACGTGAGTGATTAGAGTTCATTCCTTAACATTCCAGGGACAGATTGTAAATCACGCTTCATTTACCACAGCCGTAAACACGATCAGGCCCAGAGGATTGTGGGTAATCAGACTCAATAGATGTAAAACCTTCCACATTCCCTACAACTCACCATCAGCCCATTCAAGGTCAGAAACTGTGTCCAAAAAGTCACGCTCCGTACTATACACTACAAAATGAGTATATACTGTCCATGCACTATACACTATTAGTATGATTAGGATGATCAGCGTTCCCACTGAAGCATACCTCCGAATTTCCCAAGATGCATTTGGAACCTACATCGTTAAAAACCTTGTTCACACTAAGGCTAAATATCTCTGTTGATTCTCCACCTTTACTTTGAAAGTTCTGAAAACATTTAAAGTGAGAAAGTGACCAAGTAGAATCAACATGTGCTCATTTCATCCATAAAACTCACAAAAACACATTTCATTCTGATATTTCTGAGATTCCATATTGTCCGCCATTTACTACCGATGTAACTTCCAGTTAACTTCAAAACAAGAGCCCTATTTACAAAAGAGTTAAAAAAAAAACTAATGGAAAAGAATAAGATATGCTTTTGTTTTGAAAAGGGGATGTTTGATTCTTATTTTAAAGCTGGTCCCAGGACCATTTTACATTCCGCTCGCAATGCATCATGGGGCGGTTGAGTATGATTAGTGTGCCCATTGTGCATACTTAAGAAATGTCTCGATATCGTACATGTGAGTATTTCTGGTGTACTCAATCTTTGCATACTAGTTAATGTGAACACAACAGAGTAGAATAATTCCTGTGCTATACAGTACGTCACACTGAAGTATTGATCCGTTTCCAGGGAAATGACCACAAACAAGTCTCACCTGGCAATAAGTGGCATTTCTGATGGTTCACGTGGTGGTGGACACTTCTCTCCATGTCCGGTTGAGTCAATGGAAAGTCAGGAATTGGCAACTTTTATCACAACGGGGGCCACAAAATGTGACTGTTTGGTCGGAGAGCCACATTATCAACAATTAGAATTCAGAACTCTTTCATTGGGCAGAATAACTTATGCCTAATGAGCATAAACACAGGAAACACCAAAGGGTTTGTGTGGTTTCTTCTTTGTTTTTGTATCTCTTTGTCATGCTGTATATTTTTCTCAATTTTTGTGTATTTTTGTTTTCAATTTGTGTATTATTGTTGTCATTTTGTACATTTTCCTGTTACTTTTGTATTGTGTGATTGTCTGTCATTTTGTGCGTTTATTTTGGGGGCCACACATAATTAGATCAAGACCCGCATGTGGCCCCTGGACCCCCAGTTGAACCATGTCTGGTTTAAAACCTTATGTAGACGACATACAGAGAATATTTTATTACCTGTAACCAATAAACACAAATTGTTCAAGGTATGAACTGTTTTAGGTATGCATGATGTGGGGGCTCGTCCAGGCCACAGACTCTGTGGAGTTGCGAACAACTCTATTATCCTTCGTCAAATTGCTTTTTGCACTAGTGACACTTATTTCCACGTGAAGTTAGTGGAGTGAACAAAAGGCTCCTGCTATCACGTCAGTGACTGAGGAATGGCCAGACAAAGTGGGGCCGAGAAAGACCCAATAGATCCAGGAAACACGAGAATATTTTCCCTACCCAGTGTTACAACTTAGTGAATTTGTGGCTGTATTTAGCGATTTTTATGACACCAGATTGGGCGACAATAGTAAAATCTAACAACTTTGCTTGGTGGCAGTTACTCACCTTGTTGATTATTTCTTGATGGTTTCTGAGTGTATCAAAGTACACAGGTGTATTTAACCCATGTAAATTTGCGATGGTAAAACAGGGGACGGGACCCGGATAAGCAAACTGCTTCTCTCGTCTCCTTTTTCGGCATGTACAAAAAAAAGAAAAAAAAAAAAAAAGTGAATGTAACCATGTCGGAAATAAACTGAATAAATAAATAAATAAAAAATTTGTGTAATTTATGTTTCTGTATTCCATGCATTTAGTTTTTTATTTCTCTATAATCTTGTAACAGTTATCATTTTATTGTGTTTACAGTTTTGGTATATAAAAAGTATTCATACTGTAGGTTAAATGGAGCGCTTTAAGTGCTTCTCACAAAGGTAGTAAAACTACCCATGACTCCTCTGATTGAGGGCACGACTGCACAAACAAATTCCCTTCAAAATAAATACAAGCTCTTCTATTTTTGGCCAAGGCCAAAATAGCCATGAGTCCAGAACCTTTTCTCTATAATCTGGATCTTTCCTCCCTCTGGCTAATAAAGCCTAATCTGATTTTAACCAACCATACTTTTTATCAGAAGGTGGTTTATCTTAGTGGATTGTGTTCAGCTGATTAGATCCGGTGCAGCACAAAAGGACGCGTTCATCCTAGGACGAAGCAGCGTCTCATTCTGGAAACTAGAGCTGGACAGCAGACGGAGGCCGTCCAGGTCAGCGTCTCACCTCTCCCAGAGGTCTCAGATCGTCTGCTGTGGGGTCAAGGCCAGCGCTGGGTCTGAGTCCACGCCTACGTTTGGGGTTTGAAGAAGCAACAAAGGGAGGGAGAGAGGTCGATCTATCAAACGATGGAGGCATGACTCAATCAGGACGGACCTCTGTTGGTCTTCTAGGGTCTTTGGACGGTTGTGTCATTAATTTATGGTACAAAGTGGTTCATTTATGTCCCATATTTGGAAGTTTTGTATCGTTTATCACTGTAAAAGTCACATTTCTCTGGAACTGTACCCTCCTGCTAAGACCTTACCCAGAAACATATTTATTTTGTCCCGTAATTGTCCTGATTGGTAACTTTTGAGAAGGCCAGGGCCTAACTAGTGGATGGACAACAAGGTCTTTGAGCTCATAGACATTTTTGACAAAGATAAAATCTGACGTGTTTCTCCGTCACTTATAGTCACGTGTGCGTAGCAGTAGGAAATTTAAAATACAGTCAACGATCCACAGGGTAATTATTTATAGTTCAGGGTAGAAAACGAACACCAACTCAAAAGTTCTTGGAGATTTTGGTGGAAAAGCGTTGATTGTCTGCTTGAACCCAAAGATTGATGGTTGAGCAAAGCAGGAGCTGAGGAACATTTTTTATTTGGTTATTTTATTATTTTAAGCACAACTTATTTCATTTCATTCCTATATTTGTCTGTTTGTATCCAAAAGGTGTTGTTTAGTCTTCTATTAAAATGTATTTGATTTATTTTGTCCCACATTTTTATTATTTTTATTTAATTCAAAATGTAATTTAATTTTGCTTGTATTAGTATCATTTTTTTTTTTTAAATCACTTTTTAATTTGTGCTACATCCTATATTTATCATCCAATGTAATCCATGTTTATATTTCTTTTACTTGTTTTTCTGAATAATCCAACATGGTTTTAATTTGCTCTTTCTGATGCTTTTGATCAATTTTACAATTAATTTTGTATCTTCTCTTTTTAATCTTTTATTTTCAGGTTTATTTACACTTTTGTGTTTGTCACCAAATGGTTTTTTTTTTTTTTATAATTAATGCATTTTGTTACAATTCTTTCAGCTTCTTTTATATATATTTTTTTAATGTTTTGTCTTTCTATTTTAAAGTAATTATTTTCCATATATTGGCTCTTTCCTACATTTAACGGGTCTTTTTTAAAGTATATTTTCATGTTTTTTCTTTATTTTTTGGTGGGTTTTTTTTTTGTTTCTTAACATTTCTTTCTAACATTTTGTCTTTTTTCTTCTGCAATTGGCTTTAGTTTCATTTTTATACTTCTTTATAATCTTTCATTCTTCTCTGGAAGTTGTATTTTTGTGTTACTCTAATCTGTCATGGTTGTGTTTTTATTTTTGTGTCGCAAACCTGGACGTTGTGATTAAGAAACACTTTGTTTTGTATCTTTAAAGTCATAATGACTTTTAAGAGATAAAACACACCCTGAAGGGCCGGGCGATCCATCACGTGCCTGAATGAGGACGGGATCAATCAGGATCCTCAGATCACTCCAGACTAAATCACCGGTGGACGTCATGTGACGAGGGGTCCTTGTTGTGTTTCTTACAGGCATTTTGAACAGCTGCTAAAACCTGGCCCACGCTCCTGGCGTCCATTCCCACTATAGCGACCCTTTAAGCCAGTCCATCAGTACCAGTCCATCAGTACCAGTCCATCCAGCTCCCATTGTGCCTCATCCATTGGCGTTGTGAGGTCATAGAGAGTTGGCTGCATTAGCTTAGCGAGCTCTTTCCCTCGCTAAGTGATGCACTGCAGCCGCTGTGGCTTTGAACTGAGTCCAGAGCGGAGGAGGCAGATGCCATCAGTACCCCCCCCCCCCCCCCCCTCCACCCACCACCCCCCTCTCTGTGCTTTGAAACCCAAACCCCCGCCGTCTCACCACGGCTCGAGTGAACCCAGCCGTCTGTTAGCTTAGCTGCACAGACAGCTAGTCCAGAGCGGGGAGATGCTATCATGCTAATCAAACGGGCAGCAGGGAGCGTGATAATGTCTGCTCGGACCGTCTCAGGGTTCCTGTTGTTTGTTCTAGACTTAGGACTGGTCTGGGTTTAGGATGGCCCCGTGGGAGCCACAGGCCACTGCATCTGCATCAAAGTCCAAAAATATTCAAAGTCACTCAAATGTGACTTCTAGTAACAGATCCCACAACAGAAAACAGCTCGGTGTAAACAAACGGGAGAACATTTATATTTCAGGAAGCATAAGAACCTGAATAGTGTAAAAGAGGGGTGTCAAACGGATTTTAGTTCAGGGGCCAAATACGGAGCACTTTGATCTCAAGTGGGTCACAGATTTTATACATGAAAATGATTAATTACGTTATTGTGAACTAGCTTACACTTCAACTTATACATAAAATACAAAATATGTAAGAAACCGATAATATCCAAGCAATAAGTGACAGATATCAGTCCTATTAGGATCTTCACTTTAGATTTCCTAGATTTTGTGGCCAATTTTTATTAAATTAAGGGAAATATGTTGTCATTTGAGAAAAATTGAAGGATGTTGTTAGATTTTCTTTTTTTTCTTCTTTTCTTTCAACTGTTTAACATTAAAAATGACTGGAATCATGAGGTATAAGCACTGGGAAAACTGTGAGCTTCATTTACATAATGATTCATGTTTTCTCTGTCATTTTTACTTTCTGCTGTGGGCCAAATTGGATGCTCCAAATGGCCGGATTTGGCCCCCGGGCCTTGAGTTTTGCACAAGTGGTCAAGAAAGACTCCAAGCTGCTTTTCCAACATAATTAGAAAACCAGAAGAACTACCTCGTTTCCACTGCTTTTTAAACTTCTACTGGTACGCTAACATGCAAAAAAACAGCAGCAAGAGAAATGTGTAAACATGTAAATTTCCACAATTCTGTTTCAGAGTTCACCCATTTCTGCGTCCATTTACACATTTCCATTTCATTACTGTTTCATCTTCATGCCATTCTGACATCGTTACAGGCCATTAAAGTTCCTGAAATCGATCCAAACATCTATTAATCTATTTTCAGACCCACTTGTTCCTGTTTTTAGGGTCTGCTGGTGCCTTTCTCCTGCTGCCATTGGGCATTAGGCGGGGGTACACCCTGGACATGGTGCCAGTCCATCGTACGCAACACACAAACAACCAATCACATTCACATTCACTCCTACGGGCAATCTAGAGACTCCAAACAACCTAACAGTCATGTTTTTGGATCGTGGGAGGACGCCAAAGTACCTGTAGAAAACCCATGCAAGCACGGGGAGAACATGCAAACTCCACACAGAAAGGACCCAGGTGTTCACTCCAGGTCTTGAACCCTTCTTGCTGTGAGGCAGACATGCTAACCACTACGCACTCGTGTGCCCATTGATCCAAACATTCTTATCACAATTGTTGGAGTAAATTATTTCAATATTTGGTCCTAGGTTCAAGCACAGGGGTGGACACTTGGCTCCTTTCTGTGTGGAGTTTGTTCTTCCCGTGCTTGCATGGGTTCTCTCAAAGTCGAGAGTGATTAGGAGCAACTTGAACGCAACCGCTTTAGAAGTGGATCAAACAGGAAATATCGGCGATTACGTAAAGCGCACAGCATTGTGGGTGATTAGGGGAATCAGCAATGGTACAAAATAGGTCTTTAAAACCAACAAAAACACGACAACTTGTTGCTGCTTCATTGTTGAATGTTGTGAAAGAACAAATGATGAAGGAAGAAGTTTCTCTCACTTTGACCCATAGATGAGAGCTTCTTCTTCAGGTTTCTGTTTCTCTGCTTAGAGAAGTCTCTACTCCAGTAACGACCCTTCAACTGGTCAGTTCATCAGAGGCTGTTTGGAGTGGATCAGAAGTTGTTCTCTGAACGCAAACCGAGCCAAACCAAGGTGATACAATTATCAACTGTCCTCCACCCATCCAGACAGAGTCCGGGACCAAGCCAGTGTGAAAGCCACCTAAGAAAACTCCTTGCACTGTATTGCTACATGATTTTGTAAGTAATATTCCCTCCAAACTGTGTCATATTTATGATGGATGAAAAACTTCAAGATGTTTTCTCTTCTCTGTGAATCTTTGAAGAACTGCTCTCTCTGTTTCATATTCTTCTGTCTTTTCTTTGAGGAAACTTGAAGAAGTTTTCCCCTTCCTTGGAATCTCACACCTTTCTGGGTGCAACATTTCAGAAAATTCTTCAGAAAGATAATCTGACCAACATCAGAATCAATGTTAGTGAGAGCAACTGGGGCTCTTATTGTGAAAGTTCAGGGGCTCTCCATCCTACAGGAGGGAGCTGTGATTTATGTGCTTTCCTTCTCATTTTTCCCACTTAATCTTAGAAAAATGTTTAGCATGGGAGTGATGATGATGATGATGAATGAATCCCATGTGATCTCTGGAGCTTCATTGAGATACGATCCCTCTGATGGTTGGAGCTGCTCTACAGCCTGAGTCAGGTGATCGTGACCTTCAGGGTTTAAGGTCGTGATCTTAGATGAGGTTGTTGTCATCGAGCCCATGACCAGAGTACTTAACCTCCCATTGGCTAAGTCATATCCCAGGTGTGAGGCGGGCTTTTACACAGCGTGTTGGTCATGGTGTTTCCCAGTTCTGCCAGTCTGAGGAGGTCCTGGGTTCATGTTCATTACCAGCTCTGTTTGGGACTGGATCCCACCTTTGACAACCCCCCCAAACACCACATTTTAGATGGATCCCACTGACGTTAGCCGGTGCTAATGATGCTATCAAACCATGTCAAAACATTGGCTAACCTTAATTTGAAAAGTCCATGTGAACCCAACCTGGCAACGCAGCTTCTGCAGTGGTAAACGTTCCTTTATTTACTTTAACTTTTGTGACTTTTCTCTTTTACAAACTCGTCTTTTCTCCCAGAGTTGGAGAAAGTAACGTGATGTATGCTGAATGTACAAAAATACAAAATGTATCTAAATCCTTACCAGTGATGTAGTCGGAGACTCATCTCTCACCATGTTAAGCTACATAATTCAATATAAAATTAACAAATAGACCTAAAAAACACAAAAAATACATAAAATCATGAAAATAATAGACAAAAAAACCCACACAAGACGACTTCAAATATACACAAAAATAACCAGGAAAAAAAAAATACAAAATTACAACAAAAATACACAAAATTACTTCTAACACACACACACACACACAAAAAAGAAAAAACATGTGATGCGGTCAGAGGCTCATCTCTAAACATGTTAAGGTACAGCCAAAAAAATGGACAAAAAGTAAACTAACTAAATAATCAAAATTACCCAAAGAAACAACCAAAATTACAGAAAAAACATAAAAGGACACACACAAGACGACTACAAGTATACACAAAACTAACAGGGAGAAAAAAAAGAGTAAAATGTCAACAAAAATATACAAAATGACTCCAAACAAGCACAAAACGGTAATAAAAAATAAACATGAAAAGAGAGAAAAACACAAAATTATTTCAAACACACAAATGAAAACAATAAAATTTCACAAAAATACCACAAAAACACGCAAAAAATTGGTAAGAAAATTTTATATGATAAAACACTCAAAAAAATATAAACTTTAATCCATTGGTCCATGGATCATCATGCACCGGGATGCAAAAAATGACAAAAATGATTTTATTTTTTAATTTTTTAAACTTGTTACTTCCGCTTTAGCACTCCTAACTCCTTCACTTCATTGCATTGGATTAGACTATGTTTGGACGCCTCCTGGGAAGTGTATTTACCTCTAAACTCCTCCCATCATTGTTGTATTGGTTTTGTGCACGTCTCTGGCGTATTTTTCCTCCTCTGAATCACTATAATATCTTTTTGTCTCCTGACACCCCCATGTATTGTCAGTCTACTAAATAAAAAGGATTTTATAGGTAATGAAAAGCTTCAAAAACTTAAACAAGAAGGAAAAGTAAACAGAGTTAATGCTAAACACAATGCTAGTATCAACGTGTTTACACGTCACATCAGCGGCTGCTCCCATTGGTTGGATTTCAGGGAATAAAACTGATCAGAAAAGTGATTTAAAGGTGTTTTTAGTGAATGTGTATGCCTTTGGTTTATGTGTAAAACATAAAACACTCGTGATGCTGTTAGCATGATTCGTACATGTAGCCTTTGATGCTAATATCTCTGTTGTTATAGTGATTCCAGGCAGAATCCCGCCTCCTGCTCTTCCTGGTTTTCCTACACGGTTCATCCCATGATTCCCAGTGACAGCTGAAGCATCCAGCGCTCCACACTGGGGATATTTATGGCTCTCTGAGGCCTCTCAATATGAGCACACACACACACACACACACACACACACACACACACACACACACACACACACACACACACACACACACACACACACACACACACACACACACACACAGATGCACTTCTCCCTGCACATATTCTACTATTCATCAATAATGGAGTGTAGCGTTGTTTTGTGGCTGTTTGCTTGTTCACAGACTCTCATTAGTTTTCCAGACACTGAAAGGTCTTTGCTCAGGGGAATTGAACCCATCACACTCGTAGACACTCGCCAGGTTGTTGAAATTGAGTCACTTCGGCTCCAAACTGAAGCCGAAATAAAGCAAAGCAAACAATAAAAATCCAATTTTGTCTGAAGAGCGTTGGGACGTGAAATACGACGAGCGTCTGCAGAGAAATGTCTCAGAGGAACCAGAGCTCAGGAATCTGTGGATAAAAAACTGTTTTATGAAAACATTATTTCTTCATCTTTCTTTTCAGTTTTCATTGTTAAAGATGTTAGAATAGTTATAACCACTTTCTAATGCTACATAATCAAGATATTTTTGGCCATTACATTTAACATGTGTTATTGTTATTAATGGATTTTATTTCTCTTTTCATTCTTATCTTTATTAATTCATTTACTTGTTTTAAATATCTAAGTTATCTATTTGTATAAAACAATCAGCCAACTCCTGTTCTTTCTTTCTTTCTTTTTATTTTTTTGTTTATTTGTGGCTGTACAGTACCTAGTTTCTCATTTTAATTTCATTCATACATTTCTTATACAACAATCAGTCAGCTCTAGTAAAATATTTTAACTAACTACTGTAAGTAACTAATATAAATATAAATAAATATGCAAACATTTATGAATATAAATAAATATAACAAACTTAATATAAATAAAAATACAAACAAACGTAAATATAGGCAAGGCAAATGTATTTGTATAGCACATTTCATACACAAGGTAACTCAATGTGCTTTTCATGATCAAAAAGTGCAACAGAAAACATTCAACAGCTTAAAATCAATTTAGAACATTAAAATCAGCAGTAAAAACATTTAAAATCATCAACAAACACATCACATCAACAACATGACCAAGAAACCCCCTCTCAATCATACACAGTAGAGAAAAAAAGTGCCTTTAACTTTGGTTTAAAAATGTTCACAGATGATGCTGACTTCAGGAAAAATACGGACACAGCCCAAGGTTTTTGACTTGGTTTTTAGTTTTTAAAGATCAAGACTCAAGATACTTGCTGACAGCAGTCCTCTTTTCCTTGTTACCAAAGACATTGACAAGACATTCATGATTTAGTTGAAGGAAGTTTTCACTCATCCAGCAGTTTACGTTTTCTAAACAGTCACACAACACCTCAATGGGACCATAGTCATCTGGGTTCAGTGATAGAAATAGTTGTGTGTCATCTGCGTAGCTCTGATAATCAACCTTACAGTTGTGTAAAATTTCTCCTATATGAAGCATATAAAGGCTAAACAGAAGAGGTCCAAGAACAGAGCCCTGAGGAACCCCACAGGACATTGGTAATCTGTCAACACTCAAAGTTTACAATGCTTACAAAATAACTTCTCTCCTCCCAGTAGGACTTGAACCATTGCATTACTTTTCCATTTAGTCCAACCCATGTTTACAATCTGTGCAACAAAATTGTATGATCTACAGTGTCAAATGCAGCACTTAGATCCAATAGAATGAGAACAGATACTTTTCCCGAATCAGTGTAAATCAGTACAAATATGAATAAACGTACAAACAGTCATAAATATAAATAAACATACACATACAAATAAATATAAATAAACATATACAGTACATATAAATACATATAAATACATATAAATAAACATACAAAAATAAATATCAAAAATATAAAAACAAACAAATATAGATAAATATACAAACTTTTTGGACAACTCTCACATAATAAAAATGTCTTTTCCTGAAGCTCTGTTTACACATTTATATTTATATATTCATAGATTTCTGTCTCCTCTGCTTCTAAAGTCCACTTGGATCCAATCCCCTGAGATCTGCTTATATTAAAGAAGTGACGGTCCAGTCATCAGCGGGTGTTTTCATCTTTCTGGGTACGTTTGCTTTCCTGTGTGAAGCTTTACGTCTGGTTTCATAACAAGGTCACACGGTGGGACAGGAATAGGATTCCCTCACATTCCCGACCGACATGTTTCCGATCACAGAGCGCTCAGGTTGGGACAAACATAAATCCTCTCCGCTCTGACTTCTATCTGCTTTATGGATCCAAGATGAACCAAGTATGTCTCTATTTATACTGCACGAGTGTCTCTGAGTCGCTTTGACTCCGCACATTCCCGGCTATTTGTGTTGGGACTTCCACATGTTACACCGAACGGTCTCAGCACGTTACGGAGTGTGTGTATTTTAGGGTTGGTGAGAAAAAAAAAAAACACTGCTTCTCTTCCTTTAACATGCGGCTCTTTAGCATTTCCAATCTTTGTACTGAATCGTAACTCATTGGATCTGAGTCGAGAGGCTGCTGCTGCTGAGAACTCAAAGGTCAAAGGTAAAGTCAGCAAACTCACCAAAAAACATGGCAGGCTTAAGGGATTCAAATGAATCGATTCACTGACTGAGTCCCAGAAAACAGCACATTTCATACACAAGGCAATGCAATGATTAAAAAGTGACAGAAAACATTTAACAATTTAAAATAAATAAGAACAATAACATCGGCAATCAAAAACATTAAATAATATGATTAAAATCTTCCTCTCAGTCATACGTAGTAGACAAAAACAGAAGCTTTGATTTAAAAATGTTCACATTGGATGCTGACTTCAGCTCTGCTACAGTTTGTTCCACTTCTTTTGCAGCATCTAAACAACTAAAAACAGCACCACCATGTTTGCTGTAAACTCTGGGCTCCACTATCTGACCTGTGTCCATTGATCTGAGAGACCTGACTAACATCTCACTGATGTATTCCTGGACCAAATCCATTCACAGATATATCACCAGCAGCAGAACTTTAAAGTCTATTCTGAGGCTGACTGGCAGACAGTGGAAATACTTTAAAAATGAACCAATGAACCTCTGACCTCTTTGTTCTGAACCAACCTGTAGCTGTTTGATGAAGACCATATACAATAGTCCAGTCTGCTGGAGATAAAGCATGGACCAGTTTCTCCTGATCTTTCTGAGTCATTAAACCTTTCACTCTGGAGATGTTCTTTAGGTGGTAGAAGATGTTTTTGTGATAGATTTGATCTGACTGATGAATGTCAGATCTGAGTCAATCAGAACACCAATTTTTTGGACTAACAGAACTTTGCCTAACAGAAAACTCAGGACTAAATCTGGGTAAACTTTCAGGACCCAATCCAACAAAAAGACCTGAGAACTCCTTGTTTTCAGAACTGAACAAGCAGAAACAGTCAGGACTCAAAAGAACCGGATAAAGTTAATGACTCAGATTTACCCAGATCTGTAAAATTATTCAAATGTCCCTTTGAATGGCAACTTTAACCAATTGACTTCTGTGCTTGAACATTTGACCAATCAGTTTCCCTTCACTATCTGGCTCAATTGTTGTCATGAACCCAAGCTATGAACGTGAAGTAAACATCTCAGCATTAAAAGAGGAGAAAAGATGGAGGATTTGTAATTGTCGGTAATGAAGAGTTTAACAAAGTCGTATCACTGATTCTCTCACAAAGTCTCCATGATGATCAGACTAGAGCAGAGAGAGAAACTGGTCGTGTGGTGACACCAAAGCCTGGCTTGGGTTTCAGCTTCTATATATAAGCCTGTTGACTCTATTTAAACGCCTCAGAGCTGCTGCCACCACACACGGACGGCAGCAACAATATGATGGACCTTTTCGAGACCAACACTTATCTTTTCAATGACCTGCGCTACCTGGAGGACGGAGATCATGGAGCGCTGCAGCACCTGGACATCTCCGAGGTGTCGCCGCTCTACAACGGCAACGATAGCCCGCTGTCCCCGGGTCGGGACAATGCCCCGTCTGAGGACAGCAGTGGAGGGGAGGAGCACGTCCTGGCTCCCCCGTCGCTCCGTGCTCACTGCGAGGGTCAGTGCCTGATGTGGGCCTGCAAGATCTGCAAGAGGAAGTCAGCGCCAACGGACCGCCGGAAGGCTGCCACGCTGCGGGAGAGGAGGCGGCTCCAGAAGATTAACGAGGCCTTTGACGCACTGAAGAAGAAGACGGTGGCTAACCCTAATCAGAGGCTGCCCAAGGTGGAGATTCTACGCAGCGCCATCAGCTACATCGAGAGGCTCCAGGACCTTCTACACACCCTGGATGACCAGGAGAAACCTGGGTCTCCATTTAACGCCAAGAAACACAATGTAAGATGGCCGTTCATGCCTTACTGAAAGGTAGACTGGGTGTGGTCCTTCTAACTGCTGGTTGAACTCACTCTGTCAAACCTGAGCTAGAACAAGCTAAAGGTAGCGTAGCTTAAAAACACACAAACAGTTTAGAAGGTCCCAATACCTTACAGTATATCCATGTTCTCACTGTTGTTAGAAGAAACACTTTACTGCTGGTTCGGACTCATTTCTACAGATCATAACAAGACAACCTTCCTATTTAGACAAGTATAGCTCTGGAAGGTAGACCTTGTTTGATAACCACTTTTCTTTCTAAATATCTCAACAAAAACCTTCTAAAAATTAGGAAATTCTAGGTCAGACCACTTTACTGTAGACATGTGTTGACTGCTGCAGAAAACTGCAGAAACTGTACCAATTAGGACCAGTTTTACCATCTAAACTTTAAGGAAAATCTGTGTTGGTTACTGTTACCGTTGGTTTAAACAATTCCTTTCCAAAAGTTGATCTTATTGCAGCCAAAATATACAAAAACTTTGTGAGAATCAGTCTGACTAGCTTTCATTGGGACCAGTTTACCCAATCTCTCAGCTTGAAAACACACAGATCTGATTAGAATGAGGAACCTTGAAGGACCGATGTTGATTGTAGTCGCTTAGTTGAGGCAACTGGACCAAGTACCAAAACTGACTAGTTTAAATTAGGGATTCCTGGATTAGCTTGTTTTGTGGCTCATTAAATGTTAAAGGCTACCTGGGATCGGACAGAGTGAACAAATGATTGGATTATAGATGGTCGATAAGCTTGTTCAAGGGCAGTTTCTTTCACCTTCTCTCGATCCATCCATCTGCTCTAGCATGATCTCATGGGGTTTGTGAAACTGTCACCAAAATTAATCACGATTTCCTCTTTTTTTTCTGCGCTGCTTTGAACCAATTTGAAACTAATGTATTTAAATTACAGATTACTTACAGAATGCATTTAACATAAAGCTAGGTTTTAAGGCCTGGGTTTTATTGTTAGGTTAGGCAGGATTAAGGTTCTGGTTTAGGATTTGGTGTTTAGTGGTCAGGTTTAACCTTTAGGGTTTATTTTTATGCTTCATACCTAAGTTTGGGGTTCGGACAAAGGTAGTGCACAAATGATATATTAATTTTTGTGCCAGTTTCCTAAACCTCCATGAGTTGTCTAACCAGGATCTGTACCCATGTGTTCACTGCTATAGAAACTGGTCCCAATCAGGACCAGTATAGACTTATTGCCTTACTGGAAGATGACTGTGTTTTAGCTCTTCTTCAACAGGTTGAAACTCTTTTCGACAAAACCTTAGCACGAAAAAGTTGAAGTTATCTAGACTGAAATATGTAACGACTTTTTCCAAGAATGAGGAACTTTAGAGGTCGCTTTTATTATACCATGTGTTCACTGCTGCAGAAACTGGTTCCAGTTGGTATTTTTTCAAACTAAGGCACGCTTTCAAAGGGCACCTCTCTTCTAAACAGCTTTGTGTTGAACAGGGTTGGTAAGAACGCTCAGCAAAGTGTGACCTTCGTGGACGACTTTTAAAAGGACTTCTGAATGACAACCTACACACATGTCCCAGCAGAGTTTACATTATGTTCCTGGCCGTGATATTTTTACTTCAGTTTGGACTGACATGTTTATTGTGCTGAGGAGGGGGGGGGGGGGGGGGGGGGGGAGTTGTCATCTGTCTGTTTGGGATTGGATTCTCCTTCAGTCCTCCAGAAGAATTCAAACTGTTTCTATTGCTCCCTAAGGATTATTTACATTAGACTGATTCAACTGGTGGAACCCACACTGTCTGCCTCTCTGTGTGGGTTCAAGTCCTGCTGGTGGCACTGAACTTGTCTCTGTCATGCCCTGCGATAGACTGGTGTCCTGTAGATGGTTTACTCTGCCCTATGCCCAATGTCAGCTAGAATAGGCTTCTGCAACCCAGCACATGGACAACAGGCGGCCCTTGGTCAAATTTTGTATGGTCTCCAAAATAAATGCCCAAAATGACTCCAAAAGCAAATTAAACAAAAGAAAAATAAAACACAAAGATGAGTGCATAACCCCCCAATGACAACAAAAAGGCACAAAATGACTCCTAAAACAGAAAATGACAGAAATTTCATACCAAAATGACTTAAAAAACACACAAATACAAATGAATTGACAAAAAACACATAAAAAGTCTGCAAAAACCCAAAAGACAACAGAAAGGCACACATTAACTCCTAAAACACATCAAATGACAGAAAAATAGACAAACAGGCAACAAAATACACCAAATTACTCAAAAAACTCTCCAAATGATAAAGAAACACACTCCAATGGTCGACTAGCGCCTTGCATGGCAGTCCTGTCCCATTGGTGTGAGTGATTGGGTGAATGAGCTGATATGTACAGCGCTTTGGGACTGCTTCAGTGTGGTTATAAGGCGCTATATAAATCTAGTCCATTTACCATTTTTACCATTTAAAGAACAACACAAAATGCAGTATTAACTCTAAACACTGATATGAACGTTAATAATGTAGCCCTCATATCAGATACAATCACATTTTTGTGGCATGTGATAAAAGCTGCCCATCTGTGCTGTAGAGGATAAGTCGGTACAGAAAACAGTGAAGGCTCCAGTTATCCTGGTCATGCTGATTCTGGTGGTTTAGCTGTTTGAAACAGGTGTGTAAAATTGAGACATCACCTCTCTATCTCTCTATCTATATAATCTCATCATCTCTTCATTCCCCAGCCTCAACAACAATCTGATTGAGTCATCTGATCTTTAAGTATGCTAATGAGCCACGGAATAGGGTAATCAAAGGTAATCAGATCAGAATCCGGCACCAATAATTAGACAAGCTTCTCAATCTGTGTTTGATAGTTTTGTGATGGAGCAGCGTTGTTTGGTAATTTCGTTAAGTCTTGACAAGTTGGAATTTTTGTCATGTGATAAAAAAGTGCTCTTAAAGACTGGTTTTAACCTAAACCAGAAATGGGCAACTTTAATCACAGTTAGGGAATTCACTTCAGCATTTAGAATCAAACCAATCCGATTATTATTGTCATTTTTTGTATATATTTGTCATTGCTTTGTGTGTTTTTACAGTCATTTTGTGTGTTTTCAGTGTCCTTTAGTAAAGTTTTCTCCCATTTTGTGTGTTTTTGTGGCCGTTTGTGTATTTTCCTTTGCTTTTATGTGTTTTTGTTGTCATTTTGTATGTTTTTTTTTGTGTAATTCTGTGATCATTTTGAAAGTTTTTTTTAAATCTGATTTTGTGCCTTTTTAGTGTAATTTTGTGTATGTTGTGTATGCGTATCATTTAGTGAAAATGTATCGCATTGTTTTCAGTTTTGTGTTTTGTTTGTTGTTGTTTTGTAAATTATTCTTTTTTGTGTGTGTATTTTTGTAGTCATCTTGTGTATCTTTCTGTCATTTGGTGTGTTGAGGGGCGAAACAATTTTTAACTTTTAAAATGAATCATAGAAATGAGAATATTGTGAAACTATTCAGTTAAAACAGCAGAGTTCTGAGTACTTTATTTTGAAAAATGCCCACTTCCGCTTGAGTTCTGCTCCTTGACCTTGAGTCAAAGCGTAAGTGAGGCACACAGGCACACTATAGGCACTAAACCTGTGATGACACTAGCTGTCTCAATGCTAAATTTTATTTTTTAAAGATGATGAAATAGTTGAATTTAAGAGGTAAATAAATGAATAAAACAAACAGGTCAGGCCTGTAGTTTCTACCCTGACTGTACGTGATTGGTTTGGTGTCCCATCGGTTAATGACGGTTTGAGTCTTCAGAGATCAGTGCTTCTTAAAGGGACATCTTATTATTACCCATTTTTTACCTTTTAAAACAGTTCCCTGTGCTCTAAATGACATATCTGTGCTGGGGTTTGATCAAAACTCAACATGAATCAAGCAAAAGGGGGAGGTTTAAAACAGCTCTTTCAGAGAGCACAGTTTTCCCCCTCCCCCACCCCTCTCTTCCATGGGGTGTCCCAAAACGAGTCATGAGGTCATGGATACAGTCGGGGGGGTGAAGTGCTTGGCACACACTAACAAGTATTTCCCAACTGTGTAGGGGCATTGCCATTACAAATGAAATCCAGCCACTTCCTCTTGTGTCTTCAGCAGAAGGAGTTCGAGGCAAAGCCCGATTCAACTTGTGATGTCACAACTCAGAACATTTTAACGGAGCATTTTTCTCTGTGTTATAAGATTTACACAGACCACATACAAAGGACTGGATGGATTTATTTCACATTGTGTGTGCCGGTGGACACTCAAGTTACCATCATATGTGTTCAAAAACATTTTCATAATATGTAGAAACTCTTTAACCTTCAGATGTCGTGGTCTCTCCACAGGTTCAGAATGAAAATCTAAGCTGGAGAAGCCATCGGAGACCTGGCCGACCTCTGCTGACCATTCCATCAACGGGATGAACCACAAGAAGGTTCGTACTGACAAACACACCACATAAAAAAACAAATCACAGCAATACTCAGTGGAGCAGACGTCCTTTGTTTTCCCAGGCTCCTCGGCGTCCTCCAGCTTGCTCCGCCTTTCCTCCATCGTGGACAGCATCGACAGCGACCAGAAAGCTGGATTATCGGAGGGGATCTCGGAAAACTGACGCTGGTGTTAAACTTTTTCTCATTTTCCCCCACTGCATTCATTCTACCATTCGACTCTTTCCCGTCTTCATTTGTACAGCGCGAGCTTCACATTTGTACATATTTTATATGACCATTGGTGTTTAGATGTTTGTATATTTTGACCAATCCAATAAAACTGTGCCAGAGTTTTTGCAGAAGTGTTTCTGGTGGTTTTCCAGTCCTCCTACTGAGCGTTTGGTTGTTTCAGGCTGTAGTCTTTGGGAATGCAATGGATACTTTACGCTGTGTCCTTGTGCTCAGTAGATGGCTGGAGCCAGATAGAAACATATTAGTTTGAGGTCCCACAGCTGCTCAGTCCGGAAAGTTTATCTGTCAAGGTCAGGCCGGAAGACTCATATTCATCCTTTTCTTTAAGTCTGAACCAAACACACACAGCGTGTTTTTTAACCTGATAAAACATGAAAAAGAGCTTGAATATGCAAGTATTTTTTACTTGTTTTATAGCAGAAATAGAAGAAGATATTGTCCATGTATTGCACAATCTTTGCCAAAGCCATTTAGTGGGACTATTTTCGTCACGTATCATGTTCTCGTCACATCAGGATTACTCTTTATATTTCCGCTCCCATAGAGAGTCTCTGGTTAAATGACACGTCTGCTAAAACAGCTAAGGGTTCAAAGCCATGCACACACATACAGATTTGCTGAGTTTTATTGTCCCTAATCAACAGTTCAGTTCAGTTAGCTCCAGTTAGCCTTCGTTAGTTACATCTACAGACATGAACATTGAAGAACAGTCAGTTGGAGACATGAGGAGAGATTTTTGGGGTCCATCCATAAAGTCAGTAAAATGATGGTCCATTGTTCTATGAATCTGTGATAACCACATTTATTTATTCATCTGAATAATATCCACTGTTATCCAGGATGTTTATTATTATTTAAGCCATAGTATATAGTCACCTAAAAGATGTAAATCCTTGTTTTAATCAGAAATAAAATGGGTTAAAAGTGTAATGGTGGTGAAATGGGATTTTAAAAAACAGAGAAATTGACAAAAAGTTGAAAATTAGAGTGGGCAAAAACAGAAAGAAAAAGCAGTAAAAAGGGTTCAAAGTGTCAATGTTGGAACAGTTTAAACTGGCAAATAATGGTGTGAGATTGTGATGTGGTTAAATTGGCAAAAATAAGCATAAAATACAGTGAAAAAATGTTAAAAGTGACAATATGGGTCAACATTTGTGATATTAGGTGGAAAAAGTGGTGGAAAGTGCGTTGGAAATGTCTTGAAAGTTGAAGAAATGAGCAGAAAAGACACTGAAATTTGATGTAGAAGTGTCAGAAATAGGAGTAATGTAGCGAAAAATACATTAAAAGGAGCAAAAATATGGCAAGAAAAAGTAATGAAAATAGGTTAAAATATGGTGAGTTTGGTGTAGGTTGCAGAAAAAAGGTAAAAAATGAGCAAAAATGGGCTAAAATTGCTGCAATGGACTGGCGCCATGTCCAGGGTGTACCCCCGCCCAGCGCCCAATGAGAGCTGGAGATTGGCACCGGCAGACCCCGGCGACCCTGAATAACAGGAGCAAGTAGGGTCTGAAAATGGATAGATGGATGGATGGGCTCAAATTGTTCAGAAATATCCTTAGTTTCTTGAAGGGATCTGGTGACTCCCTCCCAGTGTCTGCCAGTGACCCCAAGGTTGAGAACCGCTGGTCTACGCCACCATGGCAACCATTGGATGTCTTTAACTACATCAAACCAGTTGGAGTTACGTGAATGAAGCACTATCTTGCGTAATCACTATGTCACGGTTTGTCAAACGCCTCTAAATGCTACAAAGAAAAGATGCACGAAACAGTTTTTGAGCTAAGTGTAGAAAGCAGCAACGTGATTGGTTGCAATGTTGCAAGTTTGGTGCGAAATGTTGCAGTAGCGTGCACAGTGTCTGAGAGTTAGTGACACGGGAACAGGGTGGTTGCAGTGTATGTGGGTGTGTTTGGGGGGTGGGGTCCAGCCTCAGATCTCAGCAGACGACGTGCGGCCCTTGTTGACCTTTGTGAGTCGAGGTCACGGCTCAGGTCTGCAGATGCTGGACAGCGCGTGAGATAGATCAGCAGTTAAAGACATCACAGAGTGTGCATGGTTAGGTTGATAAAGTGTCCGTAATAGACAGAATAATTACTCACAAATGGTGCACAACCTTCATAACAGCCAGGGCCATAAAAATGTGATTGTATCTGACCTGAGGGCCACATTTAATATCTACATTCACGTCAGCATTCACAATATTTGACAATTCTTAAAAAAAAACAGGAAAAAACTAAGAGTTTGTGTGTTTTTATTGTTGTTTTGTCTGTTTTTGGATTCATTCTTTGTGTGTTTTTGCTGTTTTTGTGTGTGTTACGAATAATGTTGTGTTATTTATTTATTTATTGGTTTTTACGTCTTTTTGGTTTTCTTGAGGGGTTTTTCTTATTTTGTGTTTTTGGAGTAAATTTAGTTTTAATGTTTTGTTGTAAGCAGCAAATAAACAAAACGATAGCAACAAAAATAAGAAAAAGCTGAATAAACAAATAAATTTAAAAATAAATAATTACCAGTAAGTAAAAAAATAAATGTAAAGGCTCAATAAAATATATAAATAAATGGAGGAATAAAGAAATAGAATTGAAGCCTAAATAAACAGACATATTAATAATTAGATCAGAAAATACACATTTGTTATTCCTTAAAAACTTGTAGAAACGTATACACAGCTACAACTACTATTGTTCCTGTACTTCAGTGGTAGAGTTGGTTGTCCAATAACCGAAGGGTCGCGGGTTCGAATCCCGCTCTAGCCAAGTCATTGTCGTTGTGTCCTTGGGCAAGGCACTGTACCCACATTGCCTAGTATGAATGTGGTGTGTGCGTGAGTGTTGTTGGTGGTGGTCGGAGGGACCAATGGTGCACTACGTCAGTCTACCCCAGGGCAGCTGTGGCTACATAGTAGCTTACCACCACTGTGTATTGAGTGAAAGAATAATGCACATCAATGTAAAGCGTTACATAAAATGTGTGCGTGTGTGTTCACTGATACGTTCCGCTCTGCTCTTTGTGCTGCTGCCAACGCACCACAACACGTGTGTGTGTGCGTGTGTGTGTGTGTGTGTGTGTTTATAGTGAAAACTCCCAGCCTGAGGGATGTTACACATGGCAGCGTATCATCCTCTCAGTGCTGGGAAGACGCTGTTACAAGCCAAACAAATGCTGGTGCCACTCAACTCGTTCCTCCTCCTTTTGTTTCCCTCCATTCTTCAGGGATTTTAAAACTGCTGAGGATTTAATGTGGATCAAAGTGGTCGAACTGGGATTTAACACCATCCATCTTCTCTACCCGCTTATCAGGAGAAGGTTTAGGAGGATACATCAGTCTATCACAATCTAACGCACTTTCACTGAGGTTCAGGACAATACAGCTAATAGCGTTAGCTCGAATAGTACGAGCTAATAAATTTAGCTAAAAAAATAGCTAAAAAATGTAGCGTGGGCTACTACTGTAAGTAATAGTGTGAGCTCAGCTAATACTGTGAGCTAGTATTATAAGTAGCTAATGTAGCTAATAAATTTAGCTAACAATGTAAACTAAAATGGTTAGGTATTTGTACAAATTGCTAATGTGCGCTAAAAAATGTAGCTAATGAATTTAGCTAATGAATTTAGCTAACAGTTTTATCTAATAATGTAAGCTAATATTGTGAACTAGTGTGAGCTCATATTTTTAGCAAATAGTGTGAGCTTATAGATTCAACTAATAGTTTTAGCTAGTAGCGTGGGCTATTACTGTAAACAATAGTGTGAGCTAATACTGCGAGCTAACACTTTTGAGCTAATTGTGTGAGCTATTACTGTGAGCTATTAGTATGAGCTTGTAACATGAGCTAATAGTGTGAGCTAATAGCTTTTGCCCTTAGTGTGAGCTAATAGTGTGAGCTAACACTTTGAGCTAATTGTGTGAGATGACTTTTGATGTATTTAGCGCTGTATAAATAAAGTTTAATTGAATTGAATTGAAAACTGTGACCTAATAATGTGAGTTAGTTTTAGCTAATAGAGTGAGCTAATAGTTGTAGCTAATACTGTTAGCTCATATTATTAGCTAATAGTGTGAGCTAATAGTTTTTAGCCACTAGATTTAGCTAAAAGTTTTTAGCTAATAGTGTTAACAAGTACTTATAGCCAATACATTGAGCTAATAGTTTGAAGCTAATAGAGGATGACCAGATTTTTGAAACTCAAAATAGGGACAGTAATTTAACCAAAGAAGATTATTAGAAAACTATTTGCTATTTGCTTTTATTTGTAATAAAAAAAAATGTTCTTTCTTTTGGATAAAATGTATTATTGCAACGACTGAACCAAATTTAAAGTGCCCATCAGTCATATAACGTAAAATTGTTCTGAATAATCAAACAAAAACTTGTTTTTCTTTCTGGCGTGTTGAAGGAGAAAGCACGAGAGGAAGCTAATGGGTGATATTGTCAATGCCATCGACCAATCAGCATCAAGTTGCAAACGCGTGGAAGACTTTTGAGCTTTTTAATTGATTTAGTGCAACTATGGCAACTGTTGTGATTGACAGCTCACAGTCCATAGAGATCACGTTTTAAGCGCTGCTGCTTTCAGGGTCTTTTCTGTCTGTGGCATCACACCTTTATTTCTCAAGAAACGAGACTGAGTTTGTGAAAAACCAGGACAAATCAACGGTTTGAGGGAAATTGACCGGGACACGGGACGTCTGGTCACCCTAAGCTAATAGTTTTAGCTCATAGTTTTAGCTAATAGTTTTATCGACTATAGCACGGACTAATAGTATGTGCTACTGTGTGTAAAGGTGTGAGCTAATACTGTGAGCTAGTAGTGTGCTACTGTTGTTACAACTAAAAGTGTGAGTTAGTAGCGTGAGCTAAGTTTTAGCTAATACTCGTGTCAGCTAATGGTCAGCCTGATTTTTAAAACGTGTTTTAATGTTTTTTTTTTAGTTTGACGTGAACGGTGGAAGATTACGAATGCAACAACACGTCATCATTAGGGTAAAACTAACTGTGAATTGGCCTTAATCCTCTTCCGTAGATTTGACTTTAACAGCAAACCATTGACTTTTATCTCAATATTGTATTCAAAGTTTATTTTTGAAATGTTGACTTTAATCTCGAGATTATATTTCAACTTTATCCGCGAAATTTCAACTTTAAACTTGACATTTCAACTTTATTCTTGATTTGCCCAACATTATTTTCTTCATCAAAATTGGCCCTAATCCTTTTCTGTAATTTCAGCTCACAGGGAAACAAAGCAGACACTTCTCACAGTGTGTCAGTTTGTTTGTCACACAACTAAAATAACAGCAGAGCTGCAGCTGAGGAAAACATCAAAGATGGGAGCAGCACATGGCACGGCTTGGCCTGGTTCTGTTTGGCCTGGTTTGGCCCTGAATGGCCTGGATAGGCATGTTTTACCACAGTGGTGTGAGTGCAGATCCGTGGGGAGGCGGTCGTTGTGTTCAGGGTCACAGACGGAGTTAAGTGAAGGGCAGGAGGTGATGCTTTTATGTCCTCCCTCGCTCACGTCTGAAAACATTATTTCTTCTAAACGGCCTCGTGCTCAGAGTCAGTGAGCTGCTGTTTGCACTTCCTCTAAAAGTCTCACTGGAGATTCAGCACCTATGTCTCAGAGATGGACACGTGATGCAATCCTATCCTGTGAATAAAGCAGGAGTCGACAGACGCTCAGTCAGAGGTTAGTCATCTTCAAAGCAAAGCTGTAAGATCCATCAGCTCCTGAATTACACCACAAACATCAGCTACATGCATTTCACATCCCACATCACACCTCATGATCACATAACAGAACAAAAGATATAAGATGATAGAGTTAAAATAACATGATATAGTATAGCAAGATATAAAATGACAGGATATTAGAAAAGTTCAGATAATGTAAGATAAAATGAGATAAGACAACGTGATATAAGATAAGTTTGGATAACATCAGATAACATGGTATGAGATAAGTTAAAGGTATAGAGGAGGATTTTCCCGAAGTTTAGAAAAGAAACGCCCTCTCCACATTTTTAAAAAATGCACATGCGCAACTCTACCTGCTCTTAAGAGGGAACGCCAATTATGCTGCTTTCACACCGGATACGTCACAAAATGTTCGTGCGTCCAGATTTCATACAATGTCAATGGATCGATGCGTCCCAGCTGCAAAATATTTCCTGTGCTGTGGTGAGGTCCGATTCGCGCATCAAGAGCGTTGGCTGTGTGAGCGTGCTTCATGTTTTTTGTCATATTCACACATTAACAAGAGTTGAAAATATTGAACTCCTGCAGCTGTTTCGCATGACAAAAGCCAATCAGAGTCTTTGTTGACGATGACGTCAGGCCCCCCCAACACTGACACCGGTCTGTTCACCCATTCAACCATGGAGTAGACGCTCTGTGTGACCACCTGGAGCTGTATGACACGTCCTTTATAACCGGGACTGGACTAGGAAGGATTTGGCACGGAGGTGAATCAGCGAGGAGATGGTAGTAGCAGGTAAAAGTTCTCTCTGTAGCACTGAGCTAGCATAGCATTAGCCGCTAATCACACCGGCTTTTTTCACTGGTGATTTATGTTTATGGGAGGAAAAAAAGGAACGCAGCATATGAAGCGAATGGGGAAATTTTTTGATCCCGCGAAACCTGCGGAACGTTTTGTGCAGCAGATGCGTCTGGTGCCGCAGAAGACGCGAGAGAGCGTGCAGGAGCCCAGTTTTCCTCGTGCACAGCTCAGTTTACAAGTTGGTGTCGGCATCGCTCATACAAGGCTACTTTACTTACGACTGAGGCATCAGTGAGAAGCCCAACCTGTGCTTTCAGCGCAAGCCATCGTGTAAAAGAATCTCCTAACCCAGTGAGAAAAGCGAGCTTCAATGAATGGCTGAAACCGTAGCTCACGAGACACAAACAATTGAAAGTGTGCATGCGCAGCGAGCAAAAAGTAGCTAGGGGCGCGCACGTACGACGGCCTTACGTCAGAATGATTGACAATAAGGAGGACCAATAGTTTATATGATCCACCTGGAATTTGAAGCCAAAATTACATCCTCCACATCACAATACCTTTAAGGTAATATTATACAGTATATGATGAATTCAGATAACGTAAGACAACATGAAATAAGTTCAGATGAGCTAAAATAACATGACATAAAATAAGTTCAGGTAACGTAAGGCAAGATAAGTTAAAGCAACATGAAATAAGTTCAGATATAGGATAAGTTATTCTAACATAAGATAAGACAACGTGATATAAGATACATTCAGAAAACGTATAATGTGACATAAGATAAGACGTAAAATTAGATAGTATATGTTCAGATGGCATAAGACAAAAATAATAATAAATAAAATAAATAGATACAAAAAATACTATTTAGATATGTTTACATAAGTTAAGATAAGTTCATGTAAGATAGATTTAGTTTGATAAAAATAAGATCATCTGAAAAAGACAAGATAATTCAAGGATAAATTTGATAAGTTATTAGTGTTTAGTGAGGAGAACGTCAGTTAAAATAAGATGAGCCAAAATAAGAGACTAGAAGTTAGGATAAGATAAGTTAAGATAATTTCAGTTAAGATAAGACCAAATATTTTAAGCTAAGATCATAAAGGATGATATGAGTTAAGATAACTTAAGTTAAGCTACTACACACACACACACACACACACACACCATCTGTCCCTGGTGTCAGTGTGTTTTAACGGCTAAAGTTTGCTCTGTGGTGTAATGAGGGTTTTTAATGAGGGCGTCGCCTCCAGTGATGATGATGATGATGATGATGAGTTGGGGGTCACTCAGAGAGGGTGGGGGGTGGGGGGGGGTTGAAATGTTACACCTCTGTCTGCAGCTGGGCCGCATCTGTAACGCCGTTGTCTGCAGCGTGAAAATCAGCTCGCATGCTGCTGCACGTGGGGACAGAAACAGGACGTTTGTGCTTTTAACGTCGTCGCACTTTGTGCGTCACAGTTAAACACACACACAGCGGGTGAAAAAAACAACACTTTTGGGCCTCAAACTTGCTTTTTTTTTTAAACATTACATTTTTTTTTGAGAAATTTGTGAAAAATTATGGCAAAAGTTTGTAAATTTAAATTTTAAGGATTTTTTTTTGCTGTAAACAATACTTTTTAATTCTTAACTTTTCCTAATTGTATATTTTTGTTGTCATTTTGTGTATTTTGTTAAAAAAAATCTCATTTTGTGCATTTTTCTGTCATTTTGTGTTTTAGCTGTTGTTTTGAGTGGTTTTTTTTTGTCATTTTGTGTATTTATGTTAGATTTTGTGTAATTTTGCTGTCACTTTTTGTATTTTTCATGTAAATTATTTTGTATGTTTTTGAAGTTATTTTGTGTGTTTTTGAACTGAATTTTGTATGTTTTTTGTGTATTTTGTTTCTACATATAATCCTGTTATTTGTTTGTTTTGTAGTAGTTATGTGTATTTTTTCAGTCGTTTTGTGTGTTTGTCTAATTCTGTACATTGATGTTGTGCTTTACATTAAATTTGAACAAGGGCCACATATGGCCCCCGAGCTGCCAGTTGCATATCAGACTCTGAGATGCGTTTGAAGGATTTCTTAAACAAAAGTAAAATTATAACTATAGCCTATAGCTGTGTTTTATAGCTTTAAATTTGAGACTTTGCACAAATATTTAAAGATTTGAAATAACTTTTTGTCTGTATATTTCAATTGTTTTTGTGTGTTTTTGGAGTTATGTATAGCAATTTATAGCTATAGCATTAGCTTGTTGCTTTTTGAACTGATAAGTGACTCATAACCCACTTTGTCATTTTATTTGATTGAAAATCAAACACTGTTGAAAGTCAATGTCTGTGTTTCTGTCAATATTTGGCCTATTGCAAAAAAACTATGTCTCAAAGCTAATTAAGATGTTTCACTTTACATTCAATATGATGTCATTATGTGATTTCATCCCTTTATTATGCCTTTTTCCCCCCTTTGAATGTTGGGAGCCCATTAATTGTCCAATCTTTAAAAAATTTCACGAGCACCACTTCCCCCCCTGGTTACACCCTCATCATGAATAAAGGTGTAACCAGTGTATTTAAACTTTCTGTCCTCCAGTTTGTTGCAGTTTTTCTAAGAAATCTTTTTGATTTGCAGGAAAATCTCTAACTAAAGCCCGTTTTCTGATCACGGACGCGTTTTCAAAGCTCAGATTTGGTAACTCTGGCATCGTTTGGTGACTTTTTATCTCTCTGAGACGTCCCTGAATCCCATCCAAAGGGTCACAGGGTTACACTTCTAAGCAAAGACATCAGAGTAACGCTCTCTGCACTTCAGTGAGGGTCCAATAAAGGGTTAAACAAAGCCGATCTGGAGTTTCACTTTCCGAACTCGATTTAAAGAAACCTGAAGTTAAAAAAAACTTTCTCAGTGAGAAAAGTAAGAAATACGTCTTTAAATGAAGCCGAGTGACACTGAGGAGAAGTTTTTTTACTCTAAATGACTTTTTTTCTCATTAATTCCAGCACAAAAACGACAGATGGGAACGTCATTAGCTTCATAGAAACTCTTTTTAGGTAAAGGAGTGTTTAGGAAATCCTTAGAAAGCATCAGAATCAGAAATACTGTATTTATCCCAGCGAGAAATTGCTTAAAAAGAGTCTGATAAGATGCAACTGGCGGTCAGTGGGCCAAATTCTAAGCCACCCCCAACATCAAAATACACCATTACAAAAAATACACAAAAAACATGAAATTCAGTAAAAAAAAAAATAACTTCAAAAAAACGTAAAATATTTTAGAAAAAAAATACATAACTCCAAAAACATACAAAAGTAACAGAACAATATACAAAACAATAACAAAAATACACAAAAAATATAACAATTCAGTAGAATAAAAGAAGCGCGAAATAACTTCAAAAACAAAATACAAAATTTTGGAAAAATACAGTAAACAACTCTAATAATGCAGACAATATACAGACAAAAAGTTATTTTAAATATTTAAATACTTGTGCTAGGACTCAAATTTAAAGATTGTTTGTCCTCAAAACTTTAAAGTTGAAATAAACCTGAGAGAAAAACACGTTTTCTAAGTGAGAAAAGTCCGAAATAAAGCTTTAAATCTCAATAAATTCCATCAGAGGGGAATTTTGTGTCGTTTTTGACCCTTAACGACATATTTCGTGGAAACTCCCGCCAATAAAAACATTCATTACTTCCTCATTTCCTACATGAATCATTTTTAAAACAGTATTTACAGAGAATTGAACCAAACTGAACATAAGTCAGTACAGATTATACATTTAAAATTTAGATTTTTTTTCAACAAAATGAACTTTTTTTAGCTGAGTTAGCGTGAGTTTGATCTTATTTGACAGATTAAACGTGTTTGGTTTCTCCTCAAGAACCATCAGTAAACTTTACCTGTAAATGAATTATCACCAAATAAATCTCCGATCATCGTCAAACAAACGTAAAAATCTCTCATAAACTCAAGTGTTGTTGTTCAAATCAGGGAAGCTCATTAGTGACATCAAAGTGACGTTAAAGGAGACTTTTCTCACTACTTCCTGCAGATAAACAACATGTGGCCACTTCATTAGTGCCTGATTTTCAACGTAAAGTCACTTTTTAAGGTGAAATAGATTTTTGTGAATCATTGCAGAGCGTTTTGAAGGTTTTGGTGAAGGATCAGATGTTCCTTCCTGGAGGTTGAGGGAGAGATTCCCGAGGCTTGAGAAGTGTTGATGAGTTGTGAAAACAGACCAAAGTGCAGATGTGGGAACTCTGCAGGGCACTGAGGGGGTGGGGGGGAGGGGGGTGAGGTCCTGGGGGGTGCGAGCCGGGCTATGGTAATTAGATCTGACCAATGGTGGCCTGGGGCTCGGGCCTGGGGGCATAAAAGGGGGGAGAGACCCCTGGCAGCCCTCAGAGTCCTCCCGTGTCCTCCTGAGTCCTCCTGGATCTGGTTCTTCCTGGTTCTGGTTCTTCCTGGATCTGGTTCTTCCTGGGTTCTAGTCCTCCTGAACCATGGACGCCTTCTCCCCGCTGCAGCTCTACTACGCCTCTTCGCCCGACAGCGAGGACCTGGGCCTCGGCGCCGACATGTGCGGCTCAGAGGAGGACGAGCACGTCCGGGCCCCCGGGGCCCCCCACCAGCCGGGCCACTGCCTACAGTGGGCCTGCAAGGCCTGCAAGCGCAAGTCCAGCTTCGTGGACCGCCGTCGGGCCGCCACCATGCGCGAGCGGCGCCGCCTAAAGAAAGTGAACCACGCGTTTGAGGCGCTGCGCCGCTGCACGTCGGCCAACCCCAGCCAGCGCCTCCCCAAGGTGGAGATCCTCCGCAACGCCATCCACTACATCGAGAGCCTGCAGGAGCTGCTGCGAGAGCGCGTGGAGAACCTTTACGGAGAGAGCGGCTCCGAGCCGGGGAGCCCGCTGTCCAGCTGCTCAGAGCCCACGGTAAGAGCAGGCAGAACACTACACCTCCAGGAACCACAGCTTATTGCACAAAGAACTGAATCTCTTCACATGGATCCGTCAGGTCTTTGGTGCAGGTTTTAAATATGTATAAATATGATTAAATGCATTAGATTTCACTGAGAAATCTGACCATTTCAGTCTGTATCGTAACATTTTAGTCGATATCGTACAAAATAACTTTAAAAAGTCTCACGATAACAGTCAGGGAAGCCGTGGGCAAACGGCCGACCGGGGGCCACATTCGGCCCCCAATCTAATGCACAAAATTACTCCATAAACTCACAAAATGACAAAATAAATTACACAAAAATTTTCCAGAAAACACACAAGACAATAACAAAAATACATACAATATAATAGAAAACTATACAAAAATGCACAAAATCATACAAAAACACAAAATAACTACAAAAAAGACAAACATTCAATTTTTTTTTCCTCAAAAAACCCACAAGGCATCAACACAAATACAGAAAAATGTGTATATAAAACTGTGTATTTGTGTATGAAATACACAAAAAATATGAAATAACAAAAATTCATAAAAATATACAAAAAACAAACTAAACATAAGAAACGAGAACAAGAACACGCAAAATACAATAATTATTTCAAAAACAAACAGAATGATTAAAAAAAACCAACTTTTTTTGCAAAAAACTCAGGACATCAACAAAAAAACAGAAAAATTACAGAATACTATACAAAATACACAAAAAAAACATATATTTTTTTTAAAAAATGCCTAAAAATACACCCAAAAAAGATAAAGAAATAAAAAAATAAAACAGGAATCAGGAACAAGAACACAAAAAATACACAAAATAACTACAAAAATACACAAACCTTTTGTGCGTTCCTGTATTACTGCTCTGATCAGTCATTATTCTGAATGCTGACGTGTAAGTTGATAATGTAACCCTCAGATCACATTATCATATTTTTGTTTAAAACATCGGTTTTACAAACATACTAATATCCATAAAAAGTTAAAATGTGAGTTGTGTATCTACATTTTATTTGTTTTAAAGTTCTTTAAAAATCATTCAAAACTTTCCTTTTTGTTGAAATAAACGAAAAACAATTCATATAAACTCAACAAACAAAGTCATCTTATGGCACTTATATTATATAAATAATTATGACAGCATTAATATGTGTGATGGGAACTTTGTTTAATGCTGCATTGTTAAGGAGAACACAGAGAATTGTCCAGGAAATTGGAAATTTCAAATCAAATATAATGAATATTGTGATTTTTACACATTTAAAAATAATTCTAAACATTTATGTACAAATTTCTTCTGTTTATGGGTTAATAAACACTTTTGATTCACACTTTCTACAAAAAAACCTTTAGTTTCATCAATCCTCTCACATATTAATGTGACATTCAAATGTAAGTTATTGAATTTGCATCACAAGTTGAAAGAAATCACAAAAAACAGTTTTGTTAAAGATCTTTTGTCCCTTTTGTTGCTCATTATATGTCAATAATCTATACATTATTGCACAGCTTGTGCAGCAAGCGTTAATATATGAATTATACACCATGGGCTGCTCTGAGTCCACGCTCAGAGCACACACACACACACGAGCAGGCGGAACACTACACCTCCAGGAACCACAGCTCACTGCACGAGGAACTGAATCTATTCACATGAATCCGTCAGGTCTTTGGTGCATGTTTCATGTCTGAGAAATGTTTAAATACATATACAGTAAATATGATTAATAACAGTTTGTAATAAAAAAAAAAAAAAAAATGGGAAACGGTGGTCCGGAGGGGCCACATTCAGCCCCCAATCAAATTTTGTGCGTCCCCCATAATAAATACACAGAATGACTCTAAAAAAAAATTTTTTTTTTCTCAATAAAACACACAACAACAAAAATACAGAAAAATAACAAAAAACTTGACAAAATGACAACAAATTACACAAAAATTTAAAACAACAAAAATACACAAAAATACTCAAAACATACAGTACGAGGACAAAAAAAAACCTGCCCAATGTTTTTCCAAAAAACACACAAGACGTCAAAAAAAAAAATACAGAAAAATAACAGAAAACTAGATAAAAGTACAAAAATTCACAAAATAAGTACAAAAACATGCAAAATGAACCCCAGAAACACACAAACTATATGTAAACAAATATATTGAAGGAGGATTTTTGCTTGTTCACATCACTCTCCACATTGTTTTTCAATTGTTTAACATTAAATTTCATTTAAACAGTAAAAAAAATAGCTTAACTTTATGGTTACTGTTGATATAAGTTGGGAAACACTGCTCCATCCCTCAAACGGAGTGTGTTGTATCCCATGGGGGCCACATTCGGCCCCCGATCTAATATTGTGTGGCCCCCAAAGTAAATACACAAAATGTCTCTAAAAACTCACAAAATGACAAAAAATAAATAACTAATAATAATTATAATAATTATACACATTTTCCCCTAAAAACACACAAGACAGCAACAAAAATATATTGAAGCAGTATTTTTGCTGGTTTGCATCACTCTGCACTTAATCCCTGACAGATTTTAGTTTTGGAAAACGTTCTAAATCTTTTTTTTTTGTTTCTTTTCCAATTAATTAACGTTAAATCTCAGGTAAACACACTAAAAAACACATTTAACTTTGTGGTTACTGTTGATATTCTAAGTTGGGAAGTCCTGCTCCATCCCAGGATCACTGATGTCTTTCCCACCACTGCACACTTTACAGCCCCCCATAAAGCCCCGCTCACCCCACCTGAGTCAGTCTGCCAGCCTTCTCCCCTCCACATTCCAGCGCTGACGTGCTGCCCTGCCAGGATTTTCTGCAGATTTACTGGCACTAAAGTGTCATCTTGCACAAACTGGTGTTGCTTCCACTGGTTCAATCGATTGGGCACGCTCTGGGCCAGGCAGGGATGTGAAATGAAGAGGCCTACAACTTTGGGATTTGGGATTTATGAGCCTGTTCGGGGAAAAATGAAGGCATGTTTTTCCCTCTTTTTCTGCTCCTTTATTAGTCGTAACACATCACATCTGCCTGTTTGTTTCACAGCTTTTAGGGCCAATCAACGATTACAGAACACATTATAAAAACCTCATTCCTTAATTAGTCTGGGAGCACTATTTCTCATTGAACTATTGTTTACCAAATGTTATTATGAACACATCTATAACACTGTTTATTATTGCCTGTTTGGCAACAACTAGGACACTGTTTGAAGTCAGTGAGTTGCTTTTATGGATACTTGTGCTTTTTTTTTTTGTATATTTCTAAATCACTAATTTGACTTGTGCTTCAGTATGTTTTAAAATAAATAATTTGTTACATTTCTACACCCAACCATTACTGAGTAAATTATTGT
Source organism: Gouania willdenowi (assembly GCF_900634775.1). NCBI lineage: Eukaryota > Metazoa > Chordata > Actinopteri > Blenniiformes > Gobiesocidae > Gouania > Gouania willdenowi. The sequence goes on from NC_041049.1 coordinate 3,325,885, forward strand.
CATTTGTTTTTGAAATGATCAAAACCATAAAAAATGAAATCAAATGCATCACATCATAGCCGACCAATCAGATTACAAGTAATGCATGGCGCCAAAAACAGCATTGAATGGAGGTTATTTTCTCACTTTTAAAGTTCATAAATGTAGTTATACTTAGAATCTGAGAATTTTTATTATTTTGAATTGAATTCATTGGTGTTATTTTATTTTAAAAAGAATTATATATTAAATTTACACAGTTGGGACTTATAAGACTATAATCACTCTCTACATTTACTGAACATCTGTTTACATATCTACTGTATATATATACACTTTATTTTATTATTATTATTATTATTATTATTATTATTATTATTATTATTATTATTATTATTATTAATACCAGTGTCGTTTTCATTTCTATTATTATTTTTTTCTTCCTACGGGAATAACTGAAGTTTATTTTGATTCTTATTCTGATTGTACATTTTGACAAAGCTTTTATTTTATACAAATGCCTTTGTGGAAAATAAATAAAATTTTAATTGTGTAAGATTTAATCTCATCCTTTTTATACACGAGATGTTTACTGTATGCAAGGGAACCGTATCAAGATTTATTACCAAAAATAAACATGGGTATCTAGTAAATTTTACTGTGAGTACTATTTATTTGAGCTACTTTTTACTTGTACATGAGTATTTTTTCTCTGACTTACTTGTACTTGAGTACAATTTCAATCAGTACTTCTACTTCTAGGATACATCAGTACTATTTACACCTCTGTTTTTCTCTATCTGACTTTAAGCAACAACTATGCCTCTGAAAACCGTAAATTATGGACAAAAATGTACGTTTTTATTTTATTTAATTGTTATTTTGTATTAACTCTTGTGATCAGGTCCTTCAGTGTGGTTTATGGTTCCACCCTCATGTTTCCGCCCGGAGCATTTACTATGACGGACCGGTCAGAGCTGGTTATTTTACCCCGTAAATGTATCGTCTTTTGGAGATTAATCATAACATTTTGAGACATAATTTTAGCCATACATGTGAACACCGGTTATGACGTAATCTGATTCCACCAAAGTTGTAATTATTTTTTCAATTTACGGGGATTGGTTGGATGTTTACATCCGGGGATTTGAGAGTAACCTGACTTCCTGTTTCTCCTCCAGGCGGACGGAAGCAGTCCGGTGTGGCAGCAGCTAAATGCTAATGCTAACTACAGCAGCAGCTACACGTACACAAAGAACGGTGAGAGCCTTTAGCATCATAAAAAACTTTATCATGTCTTTACTTTAAACTTCATTTGAATCTAATCAATATGCAGTAGTTTTATTATTATTATTTTATACAAAATGTCAACAATGTAATAGTCAATAATGAATATAATTTGATATAAATGTAGGACCTTTATTGATTTTACAAAATGAAAGCTAATTTTGATTGAATGTTATTATTATTATTATTATTATTATTATTATTATTATTATTATTATTATTATTATATATTGACTGAGTTCAATTTGATTACATTTATTTTGACCTTTTATTTAATTGATAAATTTAAAAAAATATGTCTGTAAATGTAAATTTGCTTATTTCATGTCATGATATTTTAAAAAAAAAATGAAATGGATTTAATTTTAAAATTTGTAACGTGAATCTTTAAAAAAAAAAAAAGGTAAATTAATTAAAATGTTTTGATGAAGAAAATTATTTTTAGTGCGATACATTTGTAATTAAAATTGATTTAATTTTAAAATGTGTAATATGATTTTTTAAAAAGACTGTTTTTGTCTGTATGTATTTTGGTTAAAAAAAAAATAAATATATATATATATATATATATATATATATATATATATATATATATACATGTAATGAAAACAGTTTTGTGTGTGTCCCACAGACGGTGATAGAGTGGGCGGAGCCTCCAGCCTCCAGTGCCTGTCCAGCATCGTGGACCGTCTGTCGTCGGTGGAGTCAGCTGCACGGAGCGGTGTGGCCTCCTCTTCCTCTTCCTCCTCCTCTTCCTCCCTCTGTGAGTGTGAGCCCAGCAGGCCGAACAGCCCGGGGTCACGACCTGTGTATCACCACCTGTGAACTGTACATGTGTCTGTAAATATGTTATTATTTAGTCTGTTATTCTCTGTTCTGTGTCAGCATATTTAAATCGTACATTAATTACTCTGTCTTCAGCTGTAACCTGTCAACATTAAACACTCCGAGGTTTGGGACCAAATCTGCACTTCCTGTTCTTCTTCTTCTTCTATGTTTTTATTTCTTTTTTTTGCCATTTTGTGTCGACGTTTCTCCAGTTTTTAGATGCAAGACGAGCTACACACGTCAACAGCACTCACACAATCACTGAAGTTACTGCAGCGTCACAACATGACTCAGAAAAACAAGAAAACACAAAATGACCCAAAAAATGCATGTATTGACTCCAAAACACACACAAAAAACACAGAACATGAGTAAAGAAATATACAAGCCAGCAACAAAACTACACAATTTAACACCAAAGAAAACAGAAAAATACCCCAAATTACTAAAAAAAACATACAAAATTACACAGAAGAAAATTAAATACTAATTATTACAAAAAACTGCACAACCTAACAACAGAATATACTCATTTACTAAAAAAGACACATAAGATGACTCCAAATATAAACACAAATTGACAATGACTTAAGCACAAAATGACAGCAAAAACACACAAAATGACTGAGTAAAACAACCCAAACAATGCACGTAATGACTCCAATAACACACAAACTGAGTGAAAAATATACAACTCAGCAACAAAAATACACAAATTTACTCCAAAAACACAAAATAACAGAAAGAAACCAAAAAACAAAAACGACTTAAACAGAAAATGACAGTTAAAAAAACAAACCCAAAATGACTGTGTAAAACAACAAAAACACACAAAATGGGAGAAATATATACAAACATGCAACAAAAACACACAAACTTACTCCAAAAACACACATAAATGAATAAAGATGAGAATAAAAATTACTTCAACACATAATTAGAGCTAAAATACACAAAATCACTCAGAAAAACAACAAAACCAACACAAAAAATGAGTAAAAATATACAAACCAGCAACAAAAATATACAAATTTACAAAAGATACTGCAGTGTGTGTGTGTGTGTGTGTGTGTGTGTGTGTGTGTTCACCATATGCAGGCTGTCATTAACACCTCTGCCTTGAAAACAAATGGCCTCTAATTACATCTGTTGTGATCCTGAGGAAGAGGAGGAGGCTGGCCTCAATCATCATCATCATCATCATCATCATCATTCACACAATAATCACTGTGTAATGTGACACAAAGAGCTGAACTACCACATGGTGGCGGTGTTTCAATGAGAGTTTATTTCACTTCCACTGGTTAGAGTTAATTATATTTAATCTCCAAAACAATAAAACATTCATGTAGGTTTATTAAATAGAATAATAACAATCATTTTAAAAAATCTTTAGATTTTATGATTATATTACAAAAATTCACAATATTTAAATAACGTGGATTACAACAACAGACAAAGAAAGTTAGAAAAAAAAAAAAAAAATACACACACATATATATATATATATATATATATATATATATATATATATATATATATATATATATATATATATATAAAGAGCTCCACTCCGAGCTCCTCACTCTATCTCTAAAGCTGAGCTGTCAGGATGGGGTTTTATTTTGGAGGGCAGGCAGGAAGCTCGCTTCCTCCTGCTAATTGATGATCGATCACCAGCTGCAATTGATCAGCTGCTGAGTATAAATGAGGAGGCTTTGGTTCACTTCAGTGCTGGGACGTTTATTATGGGTTCTCACTTGTTTTCTGGGCTTCATGTCAGTAATTCCTGGATTCTATAACAAGTGTTTTTTTTGGTCCTTTTGGACATTTTCCTTGTTTTACTTCCGCTCTGTGTTTTTGGGTTTTACCTTTATGTGTTTGTGATTATTTCTGCCTCCCTGTACTGACCACCTGTGTGCTGCTTGTCTGATCAGGCCTCAAAAACCAATAAATATTGATCTGCACCTGCACGTGACCTGAGCCCTGTCCAACGTTTAGGTTCTCAACATGTGGGTCAGGTCCCTGTAGAATTTTGCAGTTTTGTGAGAACAAACTTTTGTTGTTAAGATAAAACTTTGTTTTTGTCGTTTCATGTTTTTTGGATTTGTTTTTATTTTTTTGACATATTTTTGTTATTTTGTGCACTCTTCATTTTGTGTGATTCTTGATTTGTGTGTATTTATCGTTTTTATAATTCTGTTCTCATTTAGTGTGTTTTTCTTGTCATTTTGTTTATTTTGGAGACATTTTGATCCCCCCAAAACAAACTTTTATTCTCAAGATGACATTTTTATTCATTTTCTTTTTTTTTTTTTTTTTAACAACGTTTTGTTGTTATAGTTTTGTGTATTTTTGAGCTATTTTGATATTTGTTTTGTTTCATTTTGTGCAATTTTGTCATTTTGGGTGTTTCTTGAATTGTTTTCGCACTTATTGTTTTGCATATTTCTGCTTTAATTTTGTGTTTTTTATTTTTTTTTGACATTTCCTGGGTCATTTTGTAATAGTTTTTTTTTTTTTTTTTTTTAGTGTTTTTGTCCTCATTTTGTGTAATTTTATCTTTATTTTCCCCTCTAATGTTGTTACATTCTGTTTGTTCCACCTATTCACATCACAAATTTAAAAACAATTTAAAAGTTTATAGTTAATAAAGGCTGTTTTTGGGACCCTGATGGAAATATGACAAATGTCTTTCCATTGAACTTAATAAGATAGAGAACCCCCAAAGAACAGAAAATCAGGAAGAGCACATTGTACACAAGCACATAGATTTATTTATACAAATATATTATATATAACAATTGCATATCAACAGTTTTGTTGCCAGACGAGACCATCTGTGTCGAAAAAAAGTGATTCAGAAAGAGTTCCAACGAAGATACAAAAACGGACACAAGAGTTTGTGGAATTTGACACTGAAACACTGGAACGTTTGCTTTTTCTGGAGCACAATCGTGACTTTCTGTGTGATTTCATTCATTGTTTACATTAAATCAGAGAAACAGAGTGTTTGAGAAAAAGATCTACTCGTCAAAACAAAAGAAACACAAAAACGAACACAAAGAATCTGCAGAAATCTGAAAACATCACTGAAGGATAAACAATCAAACACGTTTAGTTTCTTTTGACAAAAATGATCGGAAACGGATGTAACGTATGTTTAAAATAAGAATCTGCGTAAAACTTTTAATAGATCTCTGAAAAATAAACAGCTCTCGCATCATTTTTTTCTTCAACCGTAAAATTCTCCACAACATTCGGTTAATCTGTCGGGATTGATTGAAATGTCTGTGACATGTAACTTCACGGTTATTTCAACGCAGTCTCGCTCCAAAGCGTAGAATAACTACGTTCGTCCACTGCGCAACGCGTAGATTTCCTACGAATCATTTGCTCAGTGTTTTCAACGGTGCATATGGCAGGTCACGTGACCACCTCTAAATGTTCAATCTAAATGTTAAAACTGTTACATTTAAATATAAATGTTAAAATCTAGATGTTACATTTAAATTTAAATGTTAAATCTAAATGTTAAATGTAAATGTTGAATTTAAATCTAAATGTTGAATTTAAATCTAAATGTTGAATTTAAATCTAAATGTTAAATGTTAAATCTAAATGTTAAATCTAAAAGTTAAAACAAAATGTTACATTCCAAATATAAATGTTAAATCTAAATCTAAATGTTAAATGTTAAAACTAAATGTTACATTTAAATCTAAATGTTAAATCTAAATCTAAATGTTAAATGCTAAAACTAAATGTTGCTTTTAAATCTAAATGTTAAAACTAAATGTTACATTTAAAAATAAATGTTAAATGTTCAATCTAAATGTTACATTTAAATATAAATGTTAAAACTAAATGTTACATTTAAATCTAAATGTTAAATGTTAAATCTAAATGTTACATCTAAATGTTACATCTAAATCTAAATGTTAAATCTGAATGTTAAATGTTAAACCTAAATGTTACATTTAAATTTAAATGTTAAATGTTAAATATAAATGTTACATTTAAATATAAATATAATGTTACATTTAAATGCTAAATACTATATTCAAATGTTAATGGTTAAATTTAAATCTATTCCGTCTATCATTCCCTCAATGAGCTTTTATTTTGGTACTTCCGGTGAATTTGCATATTAGCTAAATATTTAGTTTCACCTGTAACATTTGGAATTAACATTTAACATTTAGATTTAAAGTTTAGATTTATATTTTAACATTTAACATTTAGGATTTAGATTTAGCATCTGTTCAAAAACAACACACGTTTTTTAAACGTGGTTTGTTGCTAAACGTTATATACTGTAAGTGCCCAAAAGGTCTTAAAAATAAATAAATAATAAGTTTTTTCTTCCTTAATAAAAACTGGGATGTGGTGGTCACGTGACCTGATGTACGCCTCGTAGAAAACACTGGACAAATGATGCGTAGCATTTATACGCCCTCAGAGGCATACGTAGGAAGTGAGACTGGGTTGTTATTGCACAGTAATTATTATTGTAAATCATTAATCTCTTCAAATGGCACCGAAGACCGGATTTAAACTGCATGGAATATACGCTTTTATTGTGGTCATGTACAAAGAGTGAAGGGCGTGTGTTATTGCTAACGCTAGCAGATAGAAAACCGTTTCTTGCTACAATATAGATAGAAAATAGAAAAGAGTTTCTCCGAATCGGGACGGAGACGGGGTAAATAACGAAAGCGAAAAAACATATACGCAACGGGAGCGACAAAAACCAAACGACGAAAACACAAGAGTCGGCGTAGTGTAAAATAACCCTATCGTCAAAATAATCCTACGGTCGACAATGGGCATGCGCACCTGGCGAACTGTGCATGCGCGTCCGTCGTGTTGGATACCACGTCAAAAAAAAACAGGTGTCAGAGATGGATTCCCAACGTCCTGTCGTTGATGATGGTACATTAGCTAAAGAAAGGTTAGTGTAGCCAAATATTGTACGTATATGTGTAAATATTTATTACGCTATTAGTGCGCATGCGCCCATAGAATTATTTTACGCTACACCGGAACTTTATCAAAGGTACAAAGAAGAACTCAGAAAAGGGTTCCAATGGATGACTTTGGGCAAGACGAATCTTTAAAAGCACCACATTTCCCAGACTTTGCCTCTGGTTTCTGGTTTCTTGCTCGGTCACAGCTGGTACGACCAAGAAGGAGAGCGAGTTTTCTGGTTCTACCTCAGAGATCTTCAACACAAACACGGTCTGTAGATATCTGTGCTTCTCCTCTCATCCTTTACTTCGCCTTCTTCTGGAACCTCCTGCAGACGAACAAACGACAAGAAAAACAAGCTGAGAGAAACGTTTGAGGAAGAGTAGGCGACTGATCCCCTAAAACAGACATAGGCAACAGGCGGCCCGGGGGCCCACATGCGGCCCTCGGTCTAATTTTATGCGGCCCCCAAAGTAAATGTACAAAATGACAGAAAAATAGACAAAACAAGAGCAAGAATACATTAAAAAATATAAAGAATTACAACATTGCAGAAAAATTCAGTAAAAGATAAGAAAAAAACCCACAGAAAATACTCCCAAAACACACAAAACTACCAGAAAAATGAACAAAACGACAACAGTAATACACAAAATTACTCAAAAAAATATACAAAATTGCAAAAAATGACAACAAAAGAAAAACACAAAAAAATGACTCCGCAAACCCACAGTACTAACAAACAAGTAAAACGACAACAGAAATACACAAAAATTACTCAAAAAAGAAATGCAAAATGGCAGCACAAATACACAATATGACTCCAAAAAACATATATTTTAAAGGAAAAATACACAAAAGGACTACAGAAATACACAAAAAGCTTCACAACGGGCAAGATAACAACAAACAGAATGAGAAAAAAACACACAAAATTGCAATAAAAACTCTTTGTTGTTTCCTGTGTTAATGCTCAGATCACTCATTATTCTAAATGCTGAGTCATGAATGTTGATCATGTGACCCTCCGATCAAACAAACACATTTTTATACCCTATGTATGTTTCACTCAAAAAAGTTTGGAAAAAAGAATAAAAAATGAAAGTATTCACATAATGAAACACTTTTGGCATACATCTCTTACGAGATTTCTGAACTGAATCTTTAGATTATTTGGACAGATGTGGGCATCAAAATTGACAGAAAAATACCCCAAAAATTACTCAAAAAAAACATACAAAATTACAAGAAAATGCACAGAAGGAAATGAAATACTAATTATTACAAACAACTGCACAATATTTACTCAGAAAACACATAGATGACTCCAAACATAACACAAAAATGAGAACGACAATGACTTAAACACAAAATGATTCAGGAAAACAACAAAAACACACAAAATGAGTGAAAAAATACAAACCATCAACAAAAATACACAAATGTATTCCAAAAACACACAAAATAACAGAAAAATACCCAAAATGAATAGTAAAATAAACAAGAAATTAATGAAAACACAATGAAATAAATAAAATTAATTGAATTAATGAATTAAACACAAAATGAGAGCAAAAATACACAAAACGACTCAGGAAAACAGCGGGGGTCGCAAAAACGTATTTGTTTGATCGAAGGGCCACTATAAACATTCTTGTCAGCATTTAGAATAATGACCAATCCGTGCGTTAATACAGGAAAGAACTAAAGAGTTTTTACAGTAATTTTGTGTTTTTCTGTCATTCTGTGTATGTTTGTTGTTCTTTTGCTACTTATGATTGCAATTTTGTGCATTTCTGTTGTCCTTTTGTGTATTTTTCCAGCAAAATTAATGCTTTTTGGAGCAATTTTTGTGTATTTTTTGTTGTTGTTTCAGTTAATTGTTAGTCCTGTGGGTTTGCTGAGTGGTTTTTTGTGTTTTTCTTGTCTTTTTGTGTACTTTCGTTGTTTTTCTTGTCTTTTTGTGTATTTTCGTTGTTTTTTTCTGTAATTTTGTATATTTTTTAGAGTAATTTTGTATGTTTTTTTTAGTAAATTTGTCTGCTTTTGTTAATGTTTTGTTTATTGTTGTGTGTTTTTGGAGTTTTTTCATGTTTTTCTTTTCTTTTACTGTATTTTCCTTCAATGTTGTAATTCTTTGTATTTTTTTTATGTATTCTTGCTTTTGTTTTGTGCATTTTTCTGTCATTCTGTACTTTTACCTTGGAGACCACATAAAATTAGACAGGGGAGCTGGATGTGGCCCTTGCTTCTTTTTACACTGTTTCTGCAACTCGTGAGTTTTTACTGAAAAGCGTCAGCGTTCTGCCACCAGAGACGAAATGACCCAACATCTTATCAGGGCCATTAAGAAATGGGCCGTTTTATACAAACGGTGAAAAACGTTGTGCCAGCAGGAGTTTCTGGAGGATCAGCAAACGCTTCCACATTAAGACGATGAGTGAGCAGCGCTGGGAATTTATCAGACTCATCCTTTTAAAAATGCATGAAAAGCCAGAGTCTGCATCTGAACTCAGTAATCAGACGCTTTGATAACATCACACACAGGAGGAGAGAGATTATAGATGTAACAGGAGGTTACAGAAGGGTTTGATCTGTAATTATTAGGAGTGAGTAACTTCTCTTCTACATTTAGATTATTTAGGACAGACGTGGGCACCTGTCTGTGGCCCATGCAGGAGTCATTGCAAAAAAAGAAGTCCAAAAACACACAAAATGATGAAAACATTACACAAAATTACTCAAAAAGACATTAAAAAGTTATAAAAAATTTGTAACAAAGGAAATAAAATGCAAATTATTATAAAAACTGCACAAAATAACAACAAAAATACACAAATAGAATATTCCAAATATTACATATTCAACAGGGGAAAAAAATGAGAATGAAAATGACTTCAACACAAAATGACTCAGAAAAACAACAAAACGACCAAACACACTCCAATAACACACAAATCAAAACAGAAAAGCAACAAAAATACACAAATTTAGTCCAAAAACACATACAATGACTGAAAAAAAACAGAAAAACAACATTTAGATCATGTAAAATGTTAAGATAAGTAATAAATAAATAAAAAAAACTATTTAAAACAAAAATTACTCAAACACAAAACCACAACAATAAATACACAGAATGACAAAGAACTCCAATATAGGCTACAAAGTGACAGCAAAAACCCAGACATTTACTCAAAAAACCGTGTATGAATCCTTAGATTGGTCATTAATCAAAAAGCTGACTTAATTTTCTGATAATGGGACCCTCGGGTCCTGTATTGGTGTTTGAAAGGGTTGAAATACTGGTGAAAAAGCGCATCGTTTCCATGGTAACAGGAGTGCTGGTTCTGTTGGTGTCCCTGACCCCGCCCGCCCCGCCCATCCCCTGAAGGCGATGAAGCGCCTCACCTACGACATGTGGTTCTGCTGTGAGCTGAGGTTCAGCTGCTGCTGCTGCTGCATCAACAGCTGCTGCTGCTGCCGTCGTCGAGCCGTGCGTAGCTTCTCAAAACGCGCCTCCATCTCTTCCAGAACTTTGGGCGTGTAGCGCACCACCAGCTTCACGCTGTCCTTGGCCGCCTTCAGCAGCTCCACCGCCTTCTCATGGTGCTCACCCTCCACGCTCTGCAAAGAAAGCACCAACACAGTTTAATTCACCTCACACGTGACACATAAACGAGTCATTTCAACAGTTTTGTCCCCAGGGCCGGCCTTGACACCAAGCAACCCAGGCGGCCGCCTAGGGTGTCATCTGCTGGAGGGGAGCCAAATAGCACCCCCCCAAAGACAAAGTTCACTCTTTCCCAGGGCATCAAAAGACCTAACCCTGACTGTGCCCTAGTTTGCACTTCTACGTATACATAAAATACAGAACATTTAATTTAGTGAATATCCAACCAATAAGTGACAGGTATCAGTCCCAACAGGATCATTCTCTGTGTTGGCTCTGAAATGTTGAATCTTGGGAAATCTTCATCTTTGTGAGTATTAGGTTGTTTGGAATTATTACTTTGAGGAAGTTTTGCAAACTTCATGGTGTTTCCATTAGCCGCTAATGCTGTATTTAGCTAGCTGGTACCATACGTCCGCTTTTACCCGAACATTTTCACTTTTCCGGTGTCATGTACTGAGTTCACGTCGTACTGAGATTGTATGTGCGCACATGTGCACTACCGAAAAATGCTAAAAAAAACAAAAAAACATTTTTCTTTATTTTTGTTTTCAAAGTGAACGGACACATGTTTTATTTGTTTATTGGATTATGTTAGGGTTAGGGTAATAGTCTCAGTATAAAGATAAACTCAGACCGTGACACCGGCCAGACTTTAAAGTGTAAGTCGTACACCGGGTCTTTGCTGACCTGCCACTAGGGGGAAATTCAAAAAATGTCTTGGTTATGGGCGTGGCTCTTAGTGTAGTTAAAACACGGCCATTCACAGCAGCCCCGCCCCCACAGCGCTCCACAGTTCCACATGGAGCTGTCAATCAATGCTCACTGAGAGCTGTGAGAGGACCAAACCACTGCCATCTTTTATAAAAGGGGCGGGGCCAACAGTGACAATTAGTGATGTCACTGATCTTATTTTACAACTAAAAATGCTAAATTGAAATACTTGGTTTAAAATGTGAAGAGTGGGACTAGGATCAATAAACTATATTACTTCATACATAATCATATATGTATTATTGTATATAAAGACTTACACTCATGGAAATATCCGGGTTTCCCAGGGACCCTGAATGCATCTCTGGAACATATATTTTAAAAGCCGTAACTTCACTAATATTTGCTCTACCTGAGAAATCCCACTAGTTTCTGTCAATGCGGGAACTTTACGTGCACGTGATGGAATCCATAAAGATGCCCATTTTCTTTTGAAGAAAAGTTAAATTTCTGGATAAATAAATGTTGTTAACCTTTTCTTTTACTTGTGCACATTATTTTTTTATACTTTTAAACCTAATTGATAATGACAAGTTATTTATCTTGTATTTTGCCGTTTCAAGGTAGATTCAAGAAAATATTGAGTACTTTGTGAGTATGCTGAGGTCGGCCCAAGTGTCCTCTTTTTTTTGGGAAATCATAATACGGTCACCCTAGCAAACCACATGTACAATATAGATAGTAATTGCATTTCTTCTGCCTGTTCCCAATTGTCACGTTTGACTACGAGAGACCTCTATAAATGGTTAGTTGGTTGTTTAGACACGACAGCAAAACATGAAATACAATTTAGGAATTTAAAGGGGCTGAGATATAGAGGGAGCATTGCCCCCCCTAGTGGTCAAAGGTTTTCATTACAGTTTTATTTTAATTATTAAAATAATGTACATAATATACAAATAGTTGAATTGCCATGAAACAGTATGTATTACTGTTAGTGTCAAGTCACAGATGTGTATTAGTTTTCAGTGAAATGGTCCCAAACTTTTGAGACTTTAGGTTGGTTCTTCTGTTGTTCAATACTTCTTTACAATGTAAATGGTGAAGCGACACTGCACCCAGCAGTTCATGTATGGTACTACAGCAGAAATGAAACAGAAATATTTTATCATGAATTTACAACATTAAACGACCCTTTGACGCAAATCTTTATAGTCCACATTATTAATTATGTTACTAATCATCTTTGCATTGTTGTATATGTTACACACATTGTGGTTGGTGTGAATCTTGAGACGGTTTAATATTTTAATTATATTTAGTTTTTTGCCTCCCTGGCAAGAATCTCAAACTCCGCCTCTGGTTTTGGGGCCCTGAAGGCGTCCTAGAGGAGGTTCTCTATCTATGGTTCAGAGACCCACCACGCCGTTGACAGACAGCAGCTGGTCCCCTCGCTTCAGACCGCCGTGCCTCTCGGCCACGCCTCCAGGAATGATGCGTGAGATGTAGATGGGGGAGTTCTGCTCCTTGCCTCCCATCACGTTGAATCCCAGGCCTTCCTCCGTCTTAGGGAGCTCCACCACCCGTGGGTGGGAGTGACCTTCGCTGGCTGCAAAGGCCGCGACCGTGGCCTGACGGGGAGAGAGAAACCAGAAAAACAGATCAATAAGTTACACAGCAAAGGTTTTACAGAAAACATCCCAACAAGCTCCAAAATGAGACAACTGTCAATTTCACTTTGATGTTTTCTTTTTTTGATCATTTTTAGCTTCAAACCATTTTAAAAACATATTATTATTGCATCTTCCGTAGGTTTTTTTAAGGGTTAGTTGTCCTCCACTTTTAGTCTCATTTCGGGGTCCAAACCTTGAGAACAGGGGTGTCAAACACATTTTAGTTCAGGGGCCAAACACGGATAAGTTTGACTTCAAGTGGGCCGCAGAGAATGGGAATGGAACGATCTCAATATTAGCGCTACTTAGCACTTTTTCCATGTAAAAATGATGTAAAAGTATGTTGAGCACGTGTCAAAAATCCAGCCCTTTAGACCATCCAATTTGTATGGCAGGAGAAAGTTAAAAAGACAGAAAACACGTAAATTATTGTCTTTTCACCAAATCATTCAGTTGTAAATATCTCAGACCAGAGCACAGCTGATACTGTAACTAGATGATGGATACTCAACGTCACTGGACGGGTCGGGTTCAGACAGATATTTATAACTGGTGGTCGGGTTCGGTCACATAGTGTTGTTTGCACGCAGCGTTCTTCCTTTCCTGCTGCAGCTGCTGTAGCCCTGAATAATGCAGCTGTAACTGTAACAGTGAGACCAGTGATCCACGATGCAGGGAGGATGGAGCAGAGAACAATTATAAAGAAATACATCGTTGAAACATTCGTTTTTCTGCACAATAACATGGATTATTCTTATCTTTCATACATAGATTATGTAAATAGATCTGATGGGTCTCTTGCGTGCACTGCGCACTTTCTCTTGTTACCCGTGAGCTGATCCGATGTTGACATTAACAGTTGTTTATTAATAAAATCAGTGTTTACCACTAAAACAAATAAATATGTCATTTATTCTTTGAGAAAAAAAATGAGGTTTTCACTGTTGTTTCGGACTCGGACGAGAAAATGCGTCCCGATCCGTTCTCTAACTATGACACGGTTATTTATTTACTGGCCGTTCATGTGACTGTTTACTGCAAGACCTGTGCACATGCCTCTGTGGAACCAAACAGTAGTTTAGCCCACTGTGTTTGTCTTCTTACAGTCTAAGACGTCTTCTTCTCATTCTTTTTACTTCCTTTATTCAAGCCGTTGAGAACGTGCATCAGCGTCATTTGACGTCACGTCTGCAGAACTGCACGAGAAATTTGAACAACATGTATCACACAGTGTGTTCAAAGCAATAGATAGAAATATGTGTGTGGACTCATTCTCTTTGATTTAGAGCGTTTCATCATCCATTAGCATTAAAAGACTTCAAATGTATGTTTATTTTTATTTTTTTACAAATCCTGCCTTATGCTCCTTTAAGGACAATCCTGCTGTGTCCTGCTATTTTTTTTAAAAGGTTTGACGCGTATTAATTAATTGTTATTTTACTGCAAACATTTTCAGCATTAGTTTTCTCAGTGGAGGATAAAGAGAGAGAGAAGAAATCAAAACGTGCACAGCTCTGTCAGAAGATCAAGATTCCCAGACACGACTGTCTGACACTTTGAGGTCGTCAACGTTCCCTTCAGGCTGCATCGTCCCTGTTCTCAGATCGGCTTCCTTTCAAACTCTGCCACTGATGATGATGATGATGATGATGATCAGCTTCATCTTCCTCCCTTCTTTTCTCTGCTCTGAAGTGAAACAACAGCTTCTCAGCATGCACTGCAGCTTCGTCCTGGCCTCACGGTGCATCGACCTTCATTATTTTATCTGAGTTTGTGCGAAGAAAGAACGCACACGGGCAGTGACATCACCAACCCAGAGTCACATGACCTGAAACAAAGGCTTCAGACAAGGACTTAATAAATGAGTGAAGAAACTGAGCTGAAAATAAAATAGCAATATCATGAGCAGTGGTTCTCAACTCTTGGGTTAGGACCCAAAAATGGGTCTCGGCTCTGTGTTTAGTGTCGTGAACACGTAGTTGTCATATTTGTGTATTTCTTAGAGTCGTGTGTGTGTTCAAGGTCGATTTTGTTGTCATTAAGATATATTTTTTTCGATTTTTTGTTTTTATGGAGTCATTTTTGTGTATTTTAGTTGCCATTTTGTGTTTTTTTTTTTTTTTTTTAAAGTAATTTTCTATGTTTTTTTGTTTAGTCTATTATCGTCATTTTATTTTTATTTTTTTCTTGGAGTCATTTTGTGTTTTTTCAGCATCCTTCTGTCTCTTGTCATTATACAGTATGTTCTCTTTATATTTGTAGCAATATTTTGTGTATCTTTGGAGTAAGTTTTTACGTATCTATGGAATAATTTTTGTGTGTTTTTTTTGTGTGTATTTGTCATTTTATGAGTTTTTGGAGTCATTGTGTGTGTTTTCAGTGTCCTCATGTCTATTTTTAGCAATATATTTTGTGCATCTTTGGAGTACGTTTTTGCGTGTTTATGGAGTCATTTTTGTTTTGTTTTGTGTCATTTTAAGTGTTTTGGGAGTCATTGTGTGTGTTTCCAGTTTCCTTTTGTTTTTGTTGATGATGCACATATTTTTGGAGATATTTTTGGGCCCTGTAGCTGTACCTTTCTTCTTCTTCTTCTTCTTCTTCTTCTTCTTCTTCTTCTTCTTCTTCTTCTTCTTCTTCTTCTTCTTCTTCTTCTTCTTCTTCTTCTTCTTCTTCTTCTTCTTCTTCAGGTTCCATCCATTCTACCACATCTTTACCATTATTAGCACAGATCAGATTCTCCTCTTCACTAGCTGCGTTTGCATTACCCTTGGAAATACGTAAAAATTTAAATAGCGCAATCAAAACTGGAGATGAAACCACCTGAATTTTGAAAAAAAAAACACTCAAATGTCGCTAAATGTTTTTATGGTTTCATGAGGAGGAATTTCAGACATTTTGAGATTGAAATGTGACGCAAAAACGTGACATACCTGGTCACATGACCACTTCTCTCCAAGAAAACATGGCGCGGTACGTGTAAACAGAAGACCCAAACATTTCTTAGCATTAGACTTTAATAATTTTAGTGCCACATTAAACATGAGAAAACAAAGGAATGCAGAGTTTTTTAAGGAGCTTTGGAGCGTCCGTCCTCCTGTAGCAAAGTCTTGTGGGATGAGATTTAATGAGTTACGAGGATTGAGGATCTTCCCCAAAACAACGTTCAATGGAAACGCATTCAAAGCACAGTTTTTCTTTGTCGATATTTAGAAATATCGCTTTTATTTAGCGTGAATCTGTAATGGAAACCCAGCTACTGATGCAGAGACTCTGAGCAGCTTCTCTTCTCTGCTTTCTCACTGAACAGAAACAGTCTCTTTTTATTGATTCCACAAACTCTAAAATCGGTGCTAATTACTGAGATTCAGCCGTGATTAAAGGTGCGCGTCTCGCTGTGCTAACACTCATTATGCTAATTCCAGTTAATTCCCTCCAAACTTTGTGTTGCGGTGTTCAGTAGTCGTGTTATTTTATGACTCGCATCATTCACACACACTAAAGCTACTTTCCTTCGTTTTCCTGGTGCTGATGAGGCGTGGATTCAGCCGTTCTTACCTTGGCTGTTGCTCGGGCCTGGTACTCTGGACATCCGTTCACTGTGATGGTTTCATGCATGTACTGGTACACCTGCAGGACAATGACAAGAGACAGAAAATAGAAATTCAATCTTTGGAAAATCTCATTTTCAACCTTTATTCACCCTGAGGTGACGGGGGCGTAATGTGTTTCTAGACAGACACGGAGTCATTTTAGCTGAGTCCACACTTTATACACTAAGATACAGAAGGATAGCAAAGATTTCAAAATGTACTGCAACTCATAAGATGACTATAAATGGAAAAATATATAAAATGACTCCAAAATCACAAATAAATCACACAGAATGAGAAAAAAAAAACAAAATTTGGTGCCGAAAATGTACAAATTTATTTAACCACACAAGACAAATACAAATATACAAAAACAAACTGAAAAATATACAAAACAACACAAAAAATACACAAAATAGCAACAAAATCACATAAATATTTGAGAAAAATTACCAAAAGGACAACAAAACTACACAAAATGACAGAAAAATACACTGAATAACCACAAAAACAACTGTAAAAAAAGAAAAAAAAAAAAAAAAAAAAAAATATATATATATATATATATATATATATATATATATATATATATATATATATATGTCAACAAAAACAGACAAAGTGACAGAAAAATACACTGAATAACCACAAAAACAACTGTAAAAAAAAAAAATATATATATATATATATATATATATATATATATATATATGACAACAAAAACAGACAAAGTGACAGAAAATACACTGAGGAACAACAAAAATGACACATAAAGACATACAAATTGGTAATTTTTCTAATGCTCGCTGTGCTAAAAGTTATTAATCTCTGTTCTAAATCAATCCCTAACCTCACACTAAATGCTGACCTTAACCCACTAACACCCATAACCAAACCTCTACTAGTACCCTTAACACTAACCCTTCTGAACTCAACCTGAACCTTTAACCTCTGACCCTGAACTCACCTTGACATCAGATCCAGATCCTCGTACAATAACTGAGACTATTTAAGAGCTGAGCTCACTTTAATAACCACATTTTAAAGATAACATTACAGCCCTGAAGTCTAATATTAGCTTTATTCTTAACTATAATAGATAGAGGGAGTTAATTCTAAGCCTCAGCCTTTGGTTTTAATTTATAAAAGCAGGTAAGAGACACTCAGACACACACACGCAACAAAACAACACCAAAAATACACATGATCACAAAGAAATTACACAAAAACAAATGTGACACAAAAAATATACAAATTTACTCCAACAACAAACAAGACGACTCCAAATATAAAAAGTTCACTGAAAAATACTGAAAACGAAGAATGACACCAAAAAACAAACATTTGACACAATTAATATCCAAATTTACTCCAACAACACACAAGACAACTACAAATATTAAAAAGACAACCAAAAAATACACTAAATTACACCAAAAATACACATAAATGTCTCCAGAAAACACAAAATCACAAAGAATGACAAAAAAATGAATATTTAAAATATTTAATATTTTAAAAATATACAAATTTATTCCAACAACACACAAGATGACTACAATTGTTCAAAAATTAACTGTATATATATATATATATATAAAACGACACCAAAAATATACAAAATGACACACTAAGCGACAACGAAAACACACATTTTTTTTTTCTAAAGACTCTAACGATCTAGGTCTCCTGAAGGAATCGACCCCACAACTTGTCTGCGATGCCTCCTTTCCTTCCATATGTGTGCTTATCTTTGCTGAGCTGCAGCAGCTGCAGCAGCAGCACCTAATGAGGATAGAACAGCGACGGATGCCTTGGGCCATAAATCAGATGCTGGTTGTAACCATGGAACCTGAGAGATGAAATGAATGGAGGGTAAAAATAGGTGTGAGCCTGCTTTGAAGGACTTTAAAACACCTCTGCACACGAACCACAAATTAACAACACCTTTCATCTTAATGTGATGTGAAAGTAAAGCCATCAAGACGGATTAACACAAGTTTTTTAATATATATATGAACCGCATTCATCCACGCTAATGGAAAAACTCCACCGAGCTGGAAAATCAAATATCACACGATACAAGGTGCTTACATAAAAGATAACCCTTTAGTACAGATATGACTTGTTTTTAATAAGTGTAGGTGTACCGGTACATTACTACAGGTTAGATATGAGAAAAGTGCAGCCCTGAGGTCACACTGTCTAAAGTAAATACACAAAATGACTTCAAAAACACAAAATAACAGAAAAGAGGACAAAATAACAACAAAAATCCAAAGAAATGACTCCAAAAACACACAAAATTAAAATTAAAATACAAAAAAGGACTCAAAAGACTCACAAAATGACAGAAAAATACAAAACAGGAAGAAAAAAAAAACACAAGAATGACTTTAAAAACACATAACGACAATAATACACAAAATGACAAAAATGCACAAAACTAAAATAAAAAACAACATACACAAAAAAGACTCTAAAACAACAAAAATGAATAATGAAAAAAGAAAAAAAAACTAAATAAAGACTCCAAAAACACAAAAAATAACATGAAATTTCCAAAGGACAATACAATTACACAAATTTGATCACCTAAATATGAAACGACAATAAAAATACTAAAAAAAAAAACTGTAAAAACAACAAAAATGGATGACATGAAACTAAGCACTAAAACCTCAGATTGAAACACTATTTCACTGTAAACTCTATGTGAGCAAAAACAAAGAGTAGAACTAACGTGACAACAACATTATTAATAACTACAAATTACTAACAAGAGTTTTATTGATCATCTAAAGCTGAACATTTGGTTTATTATTAATTATTAGGAAAGCTTTTGAAATACGCAGCCTGAAAGGCAATTAGAAAACTAAACATATCAAAGCAATACATTCACTAGGTATGAGTTGGGCGTCGTCTCGGTAACAGAAACATAAACCGTCGTTAAACAGAGCATCAAGGAAAGTCAGTGCTGAGAAAATCTGTTATTTCCCCCCTGGAGCTTTTTTTTACTGCGATGCAATAAAAACGTTAAAAACCCAGAGCCAGCAGGAGACGCTGCTGCTGGATCATCAAACCTGGAAAGCACTGGGAACGATGTGTTTACACTCTGGTCTCATATGATCTATCTCCTGGGTTCCCAAAGTGGGGTTTTTACAGTCGTGACCCCATTTTAATGTCACATATTTTTTTAGCAACTCCAGAGACTTTTTCTTTCTTTCTAGAATCAGCTTTTGATCATGTTTGTTGTTGTCAGAATTAGTGCACAAAGTCACAAGATGCATTTTATTTGAACTAGATTTATATTTAGGAAAGAGAAAGCATAGAATACAGTTATTTAAAATTATTGTGGGAGTGGTGTTCAAATTTGAAAAAGAATAATAATTAAAATCTTTAAAAAATACATTTTTCTTTCTTTCAAGGGCCTTTTTATTGAACAATGTATCAATTTACAATAAACATATGTCAAATTTTACATTTTATTTGATTTTACCCCATAAACATTAAACAGAAAATACACTATTAATCAGTATTTTATTATTATTATTATTATTATTATTATTATGTAAATTACTATACATTTCAGGGGACCTCCTTTGAATTCCAGGCGACTCCACATGGGGTCACCCATAGGGGGTACATGGCTTCAGGTTAAATGTCTGAAGAGCTACGGAACTGTGAGAAGTTTGGGAACCACTGATCTGTTGCAAGGTTCTGGAAACAAGCTCATAATATTCACTAAAACAGGTTCTACACGAGGACGTCACCTTCACAGCTCCTTCAATGAGGAAGTGAAACCACCTCAGAGAGATGAGATGGTCAGTGGTTCTCAACATGGTCTCACAATACTCACACCATGACTGCAAAAATATTGAACCACGACTCCATGAAAATACCCGAGTCACTCTGCAGAAATATTCACACCATGACCCTACAAAATTGTACTCAAACCACGAATCTGTAAAGACACTTAAACCATGACTAAGCAACAATACTCTGCTAAAATACTTATACCATGACTGTAAAAGTTTTTAAACAATGACTCAGTGAAATGTGAAAAATACTCACACCATGACTTTGCAAAATTACTTGAACCACGACTCCATGAAAATACCTGAACCACTCTGGAGAAATATTCACACCATGACCCTGCAAAATTATACTTGAACCATGAATCTGTAAAGCTACTTAAACCATGACTAAGCAGCAATACCCACACCATGAGTCTGCACAAAATATTTTTACCATAACTCTGTAAAAATATTTCAACAATGACTCTGCAAAAAGGTGAAAATAATCACACCATGACTCAGCAGAAATGCTCACGTCATGACCCTGCTAAATTCAAACCATGAATTTGTAAAGATATTTAAATCATGACTAAGCTGCAATAGTCGCACCATGACTGCAAAACCTTTTAAACAATAACTGCAAAAATACTTAAGCCATGAGTCTATGAAAATACATGAGCTACTGTACATAAGAAATACGCCATTCAGAGCTGCACCCACAAAGAGAGCAAAATAAATCTAATTAATGAGACTTTAGGGCATTTTATTGTTTGTTGTGGAACAACGTATGATCAGGTCATTGGTGAGAGGTTCAATGACATCGTCTCTTTGAAGCAAAGCCCTCCTCATTATGCAGATCAGCTCCACTCTTTGTCTCAAAATGCAGATTCACATTTGTTTACGATCAGGTTGCAGCAGAGTTTGTGTTTTTTTTTTTACCATTGTGGTGTCTGTCATCACTTTTCCTGATTCTAAAATGTCTTTTAGCCTGACAAAGTGTCATCAAGGACAGCCATTCAGTCAGTGCTTATCAGCCTGTGTGGCAGAGAAAAGGTTTCAGGTGGTGGATCAGATTTTCCATAGATGTGCCTGATTAAAATGTACTCTAACCAGCTAATCAAAGCCTGATGAAACGCTCATGATGTTTCCCATTCCAGGGATTCTTTAAGAACGTTGTCTCCTGCAGTCAAACATCCAGTTTTGCTGCTTTCTGCCTGCAGCGAAATGACGGAGCAAACATGTCTGACAGTTCCATTAAGGTGTAGTCGATGATTTATGATGCACATGAATCTCTAAAATGTTTCTTTTATCTTAGCCTGAGGTGTATTCACAGAAACACAATCAGTCATTTCTCGTTGTTAGCCCGAATATCAAATAGCAGTGAGCCTTAATCCTGATTCCAAATGCCGACAGCAACAACTTGTGTTTGTTTTTAGCTGAAGTTCTGCTAATTATCCTACATGGTGCATTCATGATGATAAATATAAGTTAAGACTTATCCCTTTGTCCTTTTTTGTATTCTTTGGACATATTGGACATAGACTTTTGTCTGATGGACTGACTGACCGACACTTAAGCAAATGGCAAATATTTGGTTAAGTGACGCTACAGGAGAGATATCCCAGATATATTTATCCAGCTTCATAGTACAGGCCATTAATGATTGCTTTGAATGTTTGTGTTAGTGCAAGTGGTGATATCTGGTGATTATTTTCTGACAGGGCTGTAAACTATGCCCACCACATGGTACAAACAGTAAAAATGAAACCACAGCTGTTTCCTGAAGTGTGTTGTTTTGGTTCAGGTTCATGTAAACACTGGGTGATAGCATTAAACCTTTCAACAATAGAGGAAACCATTCAGCAGCTAAATCCATCAATGTGTGGCATTGGAAACTTAGAATTAAGACAGATTAACAATGTACTGTGGGGTTCCTCAGGGCTCTGTTCTTGGACTCTTTCTGTTTAGCTTTTATATGCTTATTTTAGGAAATGTCTACAAAAGGCTTTCGCCTTTAATTGGCCATGTAATGTTGTTACATACATGGAATTTGTCCTCTGCATTTAACCCATCCCTGAGGAGCAGTGGGCAGCCATTTTTGCGGCTGCCTGGGGAGCAGTTCAGGGTTAAGGGACTTGCTCAACATCCCACAGTGATGGCCCAGGTGAGGCTTGAATTGGCAACCCTCCGATTACAAGCCCAGCGTCCTTAACCACTAGGCCACCACTCCCCTATCTATCACTGAACCCAGATGATTGCGGTCCCATAAAGGCTTAGAAAAAGTGAACTTTTTTTTTCCTTCAGCTAATTCATGACAAGATAGAGGTGATTGTCTTTGGTCAGCGAGTACCCTAAGTCTCCATCTTTAAAAGCTAAAGATCAAGATTGAAACCTTGGTGCTTTGATTGACTCAGATCTAACATTCAGCAGTCAGATCAAACCAATTATACAAACAGCCTTCTACCACCTCAAGAACATCTCTAGAGTGAAAGGTTTCATGACCCAGAAAGATCAGGAGAAGCTTGTCCATGTAGACCATGAGCCCAGATCTGGGATATAAGTACCACTTGGGATGAGTTTTTAAATCTATGCTGTAGTTTATGTTTTGTTGTGATAGCCATTGCAGACTGCCAGCTTAATAGAGGTGATGGCAAAACTTCAATAAATTCCTGCAGTAAAAGTCACCTTTATTTCAAGCAATGCAAATACAATAATTGAGCACAATATGTCATTCTGCTCATTTTCACAAGTTGTTCATGTAAAAACAAATAGTCTGTAATGCCAATTACAGTGTTATTAGGCCTACCGTAGACCTGTTCATATTATTATGGCAAGTTACTGTAGATAATCTGTATCAAACTCAGAGTCTGACAGTAGTGGTATTGGCTTTTCCTCGTTGGCCTGGTTCTTGCATGTTTGTAACCTGACCATTTCCATTCACTTCAGGCCACTGTTGAGGCAAGTACAGTGAGGAAGTTGGCATGAGCAAGCGCACATACTTGTTCTCAAGCAAGTAACTGGAGAACAACATCTGGTGCAGATGAGCCAAGCATCCAGTCGACAGCAAGCTTGCATCATTATCTGTTGTTCAGACACAGTCCTCTGGGCTTGGAACAAAGGACTGGCTCTGCAGACTTCTCCTCCAGATTGCAGCTTGGTAGTTGGTACGCAAGGCATGCATGAAGAGGCAGTCCTCGCAAGGACAGAAACTAACTCCCAGTACAAGGCTTAGTTTGGTCATGTCAAGGAACCTAATCCGGTTCTTTGTTCCACGCTTCTGTTACATGATGAGACATGAGATGTTGCTGCACATACCCAGACACTGGACCATGACGTCTGTATCCTCAGCAGTTATGACGACGGACTTGTAGCCAGATTTTGTTTCATAAACAGCATGGAGCAGCAGTTGAGTATCTTCTTCTTCCTGTGAGGACTGAAGCTCTGCAGCCTCTTTCCACTGCTGTTTGGTGACCTTGAAGCAGAGCTGTTCACATGTGACATACAGCACCTTGTCCTTGAGCTTCCCCCTTCTAGTGGCCCCTTCCATTCATCTACCTGGAACTTGATGAGCTTTGTCTTGTTGGAAGGATGCAGAGTAGCTTTCTCCACAACTGGATGCTGTGCCCATGGTTAAATGTTCCTGAAATGGATCCCTGTGTCTGTACCTCTGTTGACTCATTCTGCATCTTTGATGAACATCTCGTCAACACCTTGTAAACATGGATGAATGAATAGTGACATTAGTTATTATGTTAATATTTATGTTTAGCTTTTATTCTTCCATACAAGTGTTAAATCTGACCATAAACAAATCAGTGGCTCTCTGTGGCTTTGTGACAGTTAGACGTGTTCTTTTTACTTGGTCTATTCCTTATATGGAGTGGTTAGCATTAGCACTCATCCCCTGGCAGAGGCTCCAGGGGATGAGCCAAGACATCATTCATCTGTAGCTTTATCCTCTTTACAACAAGGATCATCTGGCCAAATAGGTTCCTGTCAGCCTTTAGAAGTACCTCCTGGGCTGCTTGGCTTCTTTTTGACATCAGAGAAGGTTTGCAGTTTGTTCTTTGTCAGTGTGTCATGGAACTGTGCAGATGATTGCTCTTAAAAGCTTGATATGCCCACTCTCCTACCATGTAGGCGTTGAGAAGGTCTTTGGCCACTTCTGGTGGTGCTGCAGTTACAGTGGTCGCCATCAGCTGAACAAGGGACTGGACATCATCCTTATCTTTTCTGATTCTAGGCAACGGTCAGTCTAGATGGTTGAAGTTGGAGTCAGACAGCTCCAGGTGGTCACACACAGCTTCTACTCCATGGTTGAATGGGTGAACAGAACGGTGTCCGTGTTGACGGCCTGATGTCAGCGTCAACAAAGACTCTGAATGCGTTCGGCATCAATGTCTGATCACTAGCAGTGTGACCCTGAAGTGCTGTATGTTTGAAAACAGGTTTATGTTTTAAAATCTACGAAGGTTTGAACTTTGCGAGAAATGTTAATTCCTGTCTGAGAAAAGTGTATAAAGTGTGTGGTGAGGGTTTTACAATTGTAAAACATGTATAATATTGTAAAAGATAAAGCTGACTACTTCGCGGATTTCGCCTATTGCCGGTTATTTTTAGAATGTAACCCCCGCGATAAACGAGGGACTACTGTACTTATTTTGACCCCAAGAACATTTTAGTACTACTCCTGTTTGGTCACCTCAGGTGGTACAGACATCTGGTCTGGGCCATGGTCTAATACTTTTATCTCCAGCAGACTGAACTATTGTAATGGTTTTCTCACAGGAATCCAGCTATAGCTGGTTCAGAACGCTACAGCTTCGGTCTGAACCAGAACAAAAAGGTCAGAGCACATTAGTCTAGTCAGCCTCAGAATAGACTTTAAAGTTATTGTGCTGATGTATAAATCTGTGAATGGGTTTGTTGCAGAATTCATCAGTAAGATGTTACTCCGGTATGAACCCAGCCTGTGTTCTTTTTGTCTTTCGTCTGTCCGCTTTTCTGTTGCTGCATGTGTTGTCAGTCCATTCGTCTGTGCTTTTGTGTGTTACTGCATTTGTCATTGTGTCGTTTCTTCTATCACTCTGTTATTTAATCTTTTGCTATATCTGTCCTTCATTGGTCCTTTCACTTGCTGCTTTTTTTTCTGTCATTTGACCTTTTGACTTTCTGGTCGTCTGTCTTTTTGTCCTTTGCCGTATCCATCCTTTCACCTGGCCTTACATCTGTTGTCACGTCTGCTGCCGTGTTCTTGCACAGCCTTAATTCCTTGCGTCTGCCTTAGTATCTGCATCAGGCACCAAGTACATATGTCCCTTTGGGTTGTGATATGATTGTTCATGTCAGTGCAGATGTTTGAGTGTATTTAATTAATTTTGGAGATTTTCGGGGGTTCTTCAACCATAAAGTCAGTCTTCAACAGTTTGTGAGCTTCAAACCTTAAAACACTCTCTCATTAGAGACTTTAAAATGATTATCTGTCAAATCAGTTCACCTCCTGGAATACTTGGCTCTGAGCTCACAGCTCTTTGTTCCTCCCTCATACCTGCAGTGTGTGCGTGGGTGTAACCAGGAAGTGCTGAGCGCTGACACACACTATAAAGTAACTCTGCACTCAGACTGGTTTCAGGGAGTGACAGTGACAGACTGTTGAATTGGAGCAGCAAGGAGCTGAGCTACAGACAGGAACCATGTCCTGTTCCATCTGTCTGGAACTCTTGAAGGAGCCGGTGACCATTCCTTGTGGACACAGCTACTGCAGGACGTGTATCAGCCAGCACTGGGATGCAGAGCGTAAGAAGAATACCTATTGTTGTCCTCAGTGCAGAAAAAGGTTAAAAAAGAGACCTGCCCTGAATAAAAACATCATGTTAGCTGATTTAGTGGAGGAGCTGAAGCAGAACAGACTTCAAGATAATCCTGACGATCAAATATTGGCTACAGCTGAAGACGTGGCCTGTGCTGTTTGCACTGGGAGGAAACTGAGAGCCTTCAAATCCTGTTTGAACTGTGTGGCCTCTTATTGTGAAAAACACCTTCAGCCTCATCATGAATCTGCTGCATTAAAGAGACACACAGTGGTGGATCCCTTCAAGAATCTCCAGGAGATGATCTGCTGTCGTCATGATGAGGTGATGAAGCTGTTCTGCCACACTGATCAGCAGTTTATCTGTATTATCTGCTCCATAGAGGAACATAAAGGCCACAACATAGTCTCAGCTGCAGCAGAAAGGACTGAAAGGCAGAGAGGGCTGCAGGAGAGTCGAGCTGACATCCACAAGAACATCCAGGACAGACAGAAAAATGTGCAGCTGCTTAAAGAGCAGGAGAAGACCATCAACCTCTCTGCTGATCAGACAGTGGAGCACAGTGAGCAGATGTTCACTGAGCTGATCCGTCTCCTCCATCGAAGAACCTCTGAGCTGGAGAAGGAGGTCCGATCCAAGCAGCAGACTGAAGTGAGTGCAGTCCGAGCGCTTCAGGAGAAGCTGGAGCAGGAGATCAGTGAGCTGAAGAAAAGAGACGCTGAGCTGCAGCAGCTCTCCCACACTGAGGATCACATCCAGTTTGTCCTCAGCTACAGCTCCCTGTCAGCGCTCAGTGTGTCCACACACTCCTCCATCATCCACAGAGGTCCTGGAAGCTGCTTTGAGGAGGTGACAGAAGTTATGTCAGTGCTCAGAGAACATCTCGACAATGTCCTGTCAGAGCTCAGAAAACATCTCCACAAAGTCCTGATAGAGGACTGGACCAAAGTCCCTCACACTGTGGAGAGAGTGGATGTTTTACCATCAGAGCCGACGACCAGAGCTGGATTCACAGGAAATCACTCTGGATCCAAACACAGCTCACAGATGGCTCCGACTATCAGAAAGTAACAGAAAAGTAACAAGAACGGAAGAAGATCAACCTCATCCTGATCATCCAGACAGATTCACTGAATGGTCTCAGGTCCTGAGCAGAGAGAGTCTGACTGGTCGTTGTTACTGGGAGGTGGAGGTGGGAGGGGAGGAGTTGGTGTATCGTTTGCATACAAGAGTATCAGCAGAGCAGGGAGAGTGAGGGAATGTGGATTTGGATTAAATAACAAATCATGGATGTTATTCTGTTCTCCAAACAGTTACACATTTTATCACAACAACATCAAGTCTCCAGTGTCAGGTCCTCAGTCCTCCAGAATAGGAGTGTACGTGGATCACACAGCAGGTATTCTGTCCTTCTACAGCGTCTCTGAAACAATGACTCTCCTCCACAGAGTCAACACCACCTTCACTGAGCCTCTACACGCTGGAGTTTGTATTATTTATATTGGAGGTAGTGCTAAACTCTGCAAACTAACAGAAATGCTTTAATATAAACATACTAAGAGATGCTTTGACTGGGGTTTGTGAGGGAAACCTGTTTGTCTGCTTTGTACGATCATTTAGTAAATCTCTTTCATTCTCATCAAATCTGGTTTTTAGGCGTCACCTGTAAAAAAATATTCCTCTGTTTATTCATCGGCTTCTGTTTTTGTCACCAAAAGATCCAGCTGTAATCAATAAGGGCCTATACTACTAAGCCGGATAAATGTGCACGCCATGAGAGAGAAATGAACAAGTGAGTTATCTAAGTCTAAAGTCTAAGCTTTCCATAGTGTTACACACTTATGAATGAAATAATATTTGAAGAAGTTATGGCCGTTTGAATGTTGGCAATCTCAAAACTACGTAAGGAAGAAAACAGCTCTTGCAGATCCAAAACATCACCTCCAGAGCAACAGGCTGGTCAGGGGCAGTAATTGTTATCAATAGTTCTTTTAGTCGTTTATATGTGTTTCACATCCACTATTAATATTTTTGCTTTCAGTTTACGGTTGAATCAAAGCACAACGTTCATTCAGAAATATGGTTTCATTTTTAGGATGCAAACTCTGCTTGTATCACTTTTATCGGATGAGTTGACATGTTCTCTTTTTGTTTGACATTATCAATTTCCTTATATTAAATTGTTTAGACCTAGACAGAAGTCATTTCAACTTTTACTTTTTACGCCTAATTTTTGGGAGAAGATCAAAAAGTTTTAAAACATCTGATTTCGACCAAATCTCGTCGTCAAAACAAGTACGTAAGCAACGAGACGTGAGATATGCCAACCCCAGGGATGCTCAGTTTATCACTAAAGACAGAAGAAATATGAATAAATAAAGTTTGCCTTCTCTCCTAATACTTATACTTATCATATAAAACAATTACATGTTTAGACTTCTAATTAAAACAATGTTACATAGGCCTATAAACAACTTTATTTCTGCCTGGCTCAGATAAAATGTGTGTATATCTTTATCTCTTCCTCCTTGATGGGAGACAGACCAAATGTTTTGACTCTGACAATCAGAATCTCTTGCGTAGCACGGTTTAGAACATAGCGCACATCCTAGGTGGTGGCCGAAGAGAAGAAACCATGCCAAGGAGAAGGAGGGACAAGATAACGACTGCTGGATAAAATGCTGAGGAGGACTACGATCAAGGCCTGGAGGTGACGGACCCTGGGCCTGTGGTTCAGACAATAGTCTTTGTCCAATTAGAGAGGGTCTTCTCTCCAGACCACAGCAGTACTAGATGAATGCCTTGTTTTTCTATTGACATGATATTCTTGTTGATTCCTATTCTGTTGGTTTAAAGTCTGTTATTAAACGATTGATTGATTCAAGGAAAGCTAAACCTCTGACTCTGTCTCTCTGATCAATCTCAAGTTTGAACAACTAGCAGTGTAACTTCATCTTGGTAGTACGGTATTTGAAACAGCTGACTGTATTTTATTCATTTATTTAATGTTTTTTTTTTCTTTTTACCAGAGTCATTGAGATCAAGATACGTTGTACAAGACAGATCTGGCAATAATAAACATTTACAATTAGCCGATACCAAACAGAATAGACAGCAAACAGAATAAACCGAAATGACTGTAACAGAGACAGCTCCAACAATCAGAATAATAATTAGATAATAAGGACTTAAACTCTACACAGGGAATGGGTGACTCAAGTTTGAGAGCAGATTGTATTTCATTCCATTTGAATGGTGCATAGTAACGTAAGTCGGTTCTACCAACGTTTGTGCGTGTGAATAGAAAGTCTAAAATTAGATAGTTGCCAGATTGTGTGGTGAAGTAGTTTGGTTTTTGTGACAGAAGAAAAGTGAGGTAATTTGGATGTTTATTAAGAAGTGCTTTGTAGATGAATAACATAAGGTGAATATTTCTTCTGGGATGTAGGGAGGACATATCAACTCCTTGATACAACAAGCAGTGATGCAGTGCACTAGGATAGACGGGGGTATACCTGTCAAGTATCCTGTTTTGGCCGGAAAACTCACGTATTTTACCCCCCTTTCCCGCCATCTTCCCGTCTTAGTATTATCCCGTATTATAATGTAGTATTAATGAAAAGATAAATAAATAAAATTAAAAACATTCCTTTACCTCTCTAAACTGAAAGTTGTCACTAGCCTCGTGAGAACTGCCACCTGAAATGGCCTTGGTGGCAGTTCTCACGAGATTAGTGCAGACAGAAAAAACAAACCCAGAAACAACTAAGAAGAGAGATGGATGGATGTTAGAAGACTTTACGGCAAAAAAACAAAACAAAACAAAGAAGTTGTGTCAATACCTTGTAAAAGAGAGTTTACCTTCCTAAAGAACAGCAGGATGGGACACGATTACTAACTGAGATTTTAGCGTCTACCACAGGGGAAGGAACGACATAGGTCAACATTAAAAATCAGCCAAGCACAAGCGTCACAAATATACACTCCTTTCAAAAAGTGTTAAAGGATGATAAATTAAAAGAAAATATGTAATGAAAATAAAATGTAAATAGCGAACTCAAAAGCAAGCTACGTGAAATTAACAGTAAATATGCAGTGTGTTGACTTGTATATGAACTGTAAGTATATTAAATAAACAAATGTGCTTCAAATACTCATTTATGTTTTAATTTAGGCTGTAGTATAATTTAGGAATTAGGGCTGGGCAATATATCAAGATTCAAGATATATAAGTTTTGTATTTTGGCGATATAGAAAACTACAATGTGTTTTCGGAGTCGCTGCTTTTACTTCTCAGAACAACATGAAAAGCACAGCTAGATGGATTAATGACTGTATCCTAACCAAGACCTTCCTCATAACAAGCCACACTACAGAATTCACTCACACATGCTGTCTCTTGGAGGAGAAAAAGCCAAAAGTGGCACCTTCCCAAGGGATTAATAAAGTATCTAATCAAATCTAAATGTAATGGTATTTAGTAAGAGGTTGACAAGTGGGTACTTTAGATGTATTGTACACCTGTCTTAAAATATAAGGGATACTGGAGCTTGTTTGGGGTGGTGGGACGGCTCATATTTTCAAATCCAAAACTTGACAGGTGCCTAACTGTTGCAAGTGTTTGATTTGGTATAAATATCAAAGTTTGATTTTTCATTTTATTTCTGTTGAATGTGAGTTTTGAACTTTAAAGTGTTATCAAGCCAGATGCAAAGGTATTTGTAAGAATATGTGAAAGTAATGTGTGTGTCATAATTACAGGGTAGACGAAAAGACCATGTATTTGATTTTTTCTTAATTAAAGATTAATCTATACCTTTGGAGAGATAATTGTAGAGAAATTGAAAGCAGTCTTTAGATGAGTCAGGGCTTGAGCTGGAATAAAATGCAATCATGGGCAAAACATTTGACATTGAATTATTGGTTGAGAAGAATGATAAAAAGCAATGGTCCAAGGATAGACCCCTGCGGCATCCCGTTTTTTTTTATCATAAGTGGAGTTGATTGAGTACCACAAACAGCAACAGTCTGAGTTCTGTAAATAAAATAATTGCATTAACCCATATATATTCTTTCTCTCCTGTCAGCTGTCAGATCAGATCCACGCAGCAATGCGTGACGAGAACGACCCACCCATTGTTGGGCGTTGTTCTATTACGAGAATGAATTCCAGAACTTAGCATGATAACAGGAAATCCAGCTTCTTGGTACAGGAAACCACATGTTGTTGTTGTTGCTGTTTTGCTCTCAGAGCGTCACCTGAACATGCCTGAGCAAAGATGAAATCTCAAGGCGAGTCAGCTGATCTAACCAGTTCTAACGCTCTTTAGATTTGTCCTGAATAACTTCAGATCAAAGCCGTTGTCTCGAAACATGTGGGTGACTCACCTCTCTGATGGCCGTGCAGAACTCGCTCTGAAGGACTTTCTTCAGGGACTGCAGCTTGTGGCCGGGAACATCCCCGGACTCCTGCAGCTTCTCCAGCAGCTCGATCGCTCTGGCAACATCTGGAGAAGCGAAGGGAACAGTTTAAATCCCTGGATTGTTCACATGTCTCCCAGTGGGTCATTGTGGGTTTAAATGGGTCCCATACAGAAACCATACACAGTCACAAAAAAAAAAAAAAAAAAAAAGAGTATAAATACTTTCTTACAAAGATGTGAATCAACAATCAATAAACAAACCATTACTTAGGTACAACTTCTGTAAAAAGAAGTCATGTTAGCACTTTAACTTTTACTGAAATGAAGGAAGTGCGTACTTCTGCTTCCTCTGTCAAAAAGGAAAAATAAGAACAATTGAAGAGTTTAAAGCAGAGGTTCTCTACACGTGGGTTTGGTATGTAGGGCCCTATAAAATCCACGTTAATGGAATCGCGGACGGAATCACGGAATCGACCAATGAAAACGATTAAACGCAGAAATGGACAGAATCGGCATTGAAACGCCATCATCATGAGGCAAAGAACGTTTTTTTATGGGGTAATGTTTCCAGGGACCCCTCATTAGGTGCATCCTGGCTGCATCAAACAATGTCTAAACCACCACAAACACCATCTAAATGACCAAAAAACTACACAAATCATCACTGACTCCTAAATCCAGAGCCACCAGTGCCCGCTTAACTTTACTGTGTCTGTGAAACTCCATTCGTTTCTCATGTAGTGCTGCATCACTTCATGAAAACATGAGTCAGCTTCATCAGTTTCACCTGCTCAGTGTGTTTAAACAACATCTCATCAGAGCTACAGATGTTCTGTGGATAAAGTTGTTCTGTTGTTGTGGACAAGAACACCAATGCCAGTGATTGTAGAGTCTGAAACATTGTAGATTATTGATAACTTCTGACACTGTCAAATATTCTGACCCCTAGTGGTGAAATAACTGTTGCATCCTTTTAGTTTTGTTTAATCATTACGGTCTGGAATGATGTCATCAGGATAATTTAAATTAGATTAATTTAAATTAAGTTGATCAAAACTTAATCAATAAACCTGATCAGATTCAGTAAACCATTGATCCCTGAGAGGAAATCAGGTGACATTAATGCTGCTCTCTTTTAATTGTATATTACTTTATTTTTGACACATATTTTTGTTTTATTATGGGTTTTTTATTTTTTAGTATTTATTTAGTTTCCTCACAGGAGTTAAAATCTAATATTTTCTGAAAAAAATTATTAATATTTCTAAGAAAACTGAATTTTAAAAATTTAAAGTGGAAAACATGGAATTTGGGAGAAAATAAAACCTAATTTGGAAAAATTAAATATTTTTTTTAGGATCCTAGGTATGGTGTGGGTGGCAGCTTTGTTTTCAGTGGGTCGTGAACATACTTTTGTTTAGAGATGAAACTTTTTATTTCTTGTTGTCGCTTTATGGTTTGTTGTTGTTGAGCATGTTTCCTTTTGTGTATTTTTGTGCTCATTTAATGTGTTATGTCCATGTTTTGTCTAGTTTGGGGGTATTTTTGTGTGTTTTTATCCTTGTTTTGTGTGTTTTTGAAGTAATTTTGTGGGTTTTGGTTGCTTTGCATATTTTTTTTCTTTTGTTGGTTTTGTGTGTTTTTTAGAAGTCTGTTTTTTATTTGTCTTTATTTGTAATTTTTTGTATTTTTGTAGTCATTTTGTGTTTCTCTTGTTTTCCATGTTTTAGTTTTTACCATATATTCTTTATCTTTCTTGTAAATTTGTGTGTTTTTTTATTTAAATTTTTTTTATTACATGTACTTTTGTTGTGGATTTTCATTTTATGGGTTTTTGAAGTCTGTTTGGTATTTGTAGTTTTTTGGTTGTTTTGTGTTTTTTTCTTTTCTTTACTTTTGTTGTTTTTAGAGTCATTTTGTGTTCCCGAGATGAAATAGTTATTTTCTGTGAGGTTGCACTATAAAATTCTGTTTTATTTCTTCCTTAAAAAGCTCCAACTTAGAAGCTGTTCTTTGTTTTGAGTCTCAACTTGGTTGTAAAAGTCCTTTTTGGGGCCCTGGAGCCGCACTAGTTAAGAGCAGGCTGAAGAAAAGCTATCGAAAGGATGGTGAGACGTGTGTGAATTTGTTCTCAAAGCTCAAAACAACTGCTGAGAATGAAAACAAGTTTCCACATTTATATCTGCACCACAGTGTTGAATTTGGGGGAATATGAATATGGCTTTTACAGCCACGATAAAAGCAGCGTGGGACTCAGACTGCTGTGAATATCCGACCTGGCTGTAAATAGGAAACAGTAAACACAAACCGCTTCACCTCTGACTAACACACGGACATTATTAACATTCCACACAGAAATCCAATGCTTGTTTCCATTTCGAGCACCGTGCACTGAAGCGTGGTGGATTATATTGATCCTCTTGGAAACGCAGATTCATTTTGAGAGAAAAGGTTCATTGAAAGCAGACAAGAGATGTCAAGCTCTGCTCTACAAGGACTTTAGACAAAAATAACCAGAATAAACCTCTGCTAATATATTTGCTGTGTTGGGTTAAAATATTAGGCAATATATGATACGAATAAAAAGACGTTTGGTATCTTAATTTACCATGAAAATAAAATAAAAATAAAAAAATAAATTAAACAATAACAAAATAAAACTTTGTATTAGTGCTGGAACTTGCGTTAATTGCATCAATTGCGATTAATTAATTACAGAAAAATAAAAGTAAGTTTTTTGCACTCTAAACAGTGCAGAACGTTTCTCATTGCACAAGTTCCCGGTACACCCATAATAATGATGCACAGACCACAATACAAGAAACAGGAGAACCAGAGGAGAGTCATTGCGGTGATTTCTGGACGTTAATTGTAGTTTAAATAAAAACACTGGATGGAAAACTAAAGCCCAGTTGTGTGAAAATTGTGCAAGAAAGAGGAGCTCTGCTAGCCTCAGCTAGTACCGCAGTGCTAAGCATGCAGCAGCTAGCACCTCAATGCTAAACACGTAGCAGCTAGCACCTCAATGCTAAACATGTAGCAGATGGCACCTCAATGCTAAACACGTAGCAGCTCGGACCTCAATGCTAAACATTCATCAGCTTCATCAGATGCTCTGTTTATTTAATGATATCTACAGATATTTTAACTATTTTACACTGTTCAGTTTACACTTCTCTGGAATGTTCTGGGCTAAGTGATGCTTTTTAAATTTTAAAGGGGACATATCATGCTAAATCCACTTTTTTAGCCCTTGAATGCATTTTGTTGTATATTTAGAGTGCTTAGAAGTACAGAAAAAATCAAATTAGTCTCTTCAGGTGCTCCGTAGAATAACAAAGCTATCAGGCCTAGGGAGGATCCTGTTCCCGTTGATAAGCCAACAGGTGCGAGTCCTCCCTGGAATACTCTGGGAGCTAAGCCTAAGAAAAAGTCATATCCACTTCAAAGGCTAACGGGCCGAGCAAAGCGCCCTGATATCAATAATGAGACGGACTGGCCTGCACTGGCTTCGCAGACTGCAGCCTCAACATCAACTCCCTTGTCTGCCCAGGCACAAAAGTGGACATCTGCTAAAGGCAGGAGTATCACCAAGTCACAAACCCAGTTTCATGTAGAACTGGGTAATCGATTCGCCCCACTGCTGAATGACCTAGGATCTGGCTCTAATGAGGTCAACACACAACCTTCTGGAACTGCGAAGACTGAAAGTGCTTCAGGAAAACAAAAGCGACATGGTAGGCCAAAGCAACAACCTCACACACTGATAGTGGGAGACGTTTCTGTTAAAGATGCTCAGAAGATGTTTAGCAGCAACGTGAAAGTGATCTGCTTACCTAATGACACAGTATCAGACCTGGCTGACAAAATCTTGCATATCGTTGCAGATTACCCACATTTGAAAAATGTTGTGATTCATTTTGGGTTAAATGATTTAGCCAAGGAGGAGTCTGAGGTGTTAAAGCTGGATTTCACCCATCTGCTAAAAACTGTGAGCTGTATACAGCCTAAAGTGTTCATCAGTGGCCCGATACCTCCAGTCCGCAAAGGAGATCTGAAATTCTCAAGGATTTACTCTTTGAATAAATTTCTGTCTTCGGCTTGTGCTGCCCTTTCACTAAATTTTATAGAAAATTTTCCTATTTTTTGGGAACGTCGTCATCTTTTTAGAGCAGATGGACTGTGTCTAAACAAGGCTGGAGTAAAACTCTTCACATCCAACTTGTTTTACTTCACCAGTCACACTGCTATCAGTTCTGATAAAGACAGAGGACAACATGTACCATCGGAGAACAAAACAACAAGGAAAGAACATGGAGTCAATGAGCTTCCAGCAAGAAATAAAAATCGCCAAAATGAAGAGGTCAACCCAACCCCCGCATCTCAGGACCCACCTGCTTCACCCCAAAATTCACCTACTTCCACCTCATCCAGCTTCTCTCCTACCCCTGCCTTCTTGGATTTAACTGCCCAGATGAACGAGCTGGTTCTGGCTGGCACAAGACTAACACCCCACCCTTTACCCCACCATGGTCAATCTGCACCACCCATCCCTCCTCGAAGATACCAGGCTCAGGATCACTCTTCTCCTCAGGCCAGCTGTGTTCAACTTAGAGCGACACAGGCCTGATGTGTGCTGGGTCCAGACTGCAATAGCTCTATTTTTAGGAACAACCAGAAAAAGTCAGGGCCCTATGGAGTTAATGCAGCTTCTTTAATTCCTGTGGTGACAGGTAACACAGGTAAAATTGTGAAATTAAAGAAAAGCAAAAGCTTTATAGAGATAAAAATTTGACTCCTATAACATGTCATCCAAAAAGTCCACCAGTGTCTCCAGTAAAGTCTTTAAAATTAGCTCTTCTTAATGTTAGATCTCTTGTTAACAAGTCACTAATAATTAATGATTTTATTTTGACACATCACTTGGACTTTTTATTTCTTAATGAAACATGGTTGAATGATGGTATCAGTAATACTATTCTCAATGAAAGTGCGCCACAAGACTTTATTTATTTAAATAAGTGTCGTACTTGCAGGAAAGGTGGTGGAGTTGCTGCCATTTTTAAATCAATATTTCAGTGCAAAGAAATAACATTTGGTGATTTTATCTCCTTTGAATATATGTCATTCTTACTGAAGGGTGATTCAAGAGTTCTGTTTTTAGTCATTTATAGACCCCCAAAATATTCTGGAGAATTCATGGATGAGTTCGCTGAACTGCTGTCAGTTGTATGCACTGAATACAACTTTTTAATAATAACAGGTGACTTAAATATTCATGTAGACAATAACATGGACAATACTTCCAAAGAACTGTATGCTTTAATGGATACTTTTGGTCTTACACAACATGTGACTGGTCCGACACACACTCAAGGTCACACTTTGGATCTGGTTATCTCTAAAGGTGTTGATATCTCTGCTGTTGATGTAAGAGACTTAGCTCTATCTGATCATTTCTGTGTCTTTTTTGACCTAGAGACTGTAACATCTGTTCCCCCTAGTTATGTGTGTTTAAAGAAAAGGTACATAAATGAGAACACAAGTGCACAGTTTATGGAAGCCATAGCAATGACACCAACATTGAGTGCTGAGACAGTTGATGATCTTCTGGATGAGTATAATAGAAACGTCTGTAATGTCATAGATGTGGTGGCTCCAATCAAAACTAAGAGAAAACCAAACACACAGAAAACACCTTGGAGGAGGACTGAGATAATGCAGAATTTGAAATCTGACTGTAGAAGAGCTGAGCGTAAATGGAGATCAACAAAACTCCAAATTCATCTAGAACTATACAAAATAAGTCTGCGAAAATTCAATGATGGCTTGTTCAAAGCAAGGCAGCAATACTTTTCTGAAATTATTGCCAAAAATGTCAACAACTCTCGCACGTTGTTTTCTGTAATTGAAAAGCTCACAACCCCCCCAGATCAGATAGCCCCTGAATTACTGTCAGCTGGAAAATGCAATGAATTTGCTGTATATTTCAATGAAAAAATACAATCAATAAGGTCAAACATCAGAACAAACCAGCAAAATCACAAAAAGCTTGAACAGCTTCAACCACTGAGGGATGAGTCAATTACAATGTTAGAGTTTATTACAGTGAACCCAAAAACAATAGAGGAAACTGTTCAGCAGCTGAATCCATCAACGTGTTGCCTTGACACAATACCCTCAAACTCTTTAAAACTGTTGTAAAGTCAATTGTCACTGATCTGTGTCAGATAATTAACTGCTCATTCCAATCAGGCACCGTACCAAAATCCCTGAAAGTAGCTGCTGTGAAACCGCTGTTAAAAAAGAGAACACTGGATGCCTCTATACTGGCTAACTATAGACCAATCAGCAACCTTCCATTCATGGCCAAGATCATTGAGAAGGTGGTCTTCAACCAACTGAGTCAATTCTTAACATTCAACAAAATATTTGATAAATTTCAGTCAGGTTTTCGTTCTCATCACAGCACTGAAACTGCTCTTATCAAAGTGATCAATGACATAAGGTTGAACACTGATTCAGGAAAAGTATCTGTTCTCATTCTGTTGGATCTAAGTGCTGCATTTGACACTGTAGATCATACAATTTTGTTGCACAGATTGCAAACATGGGTCGGACTAAATGGAAAAGTAATGCAATGGTTTAAGTCATACTTGGAGGAGCGAAGCTATTTTGTAAGCATTGGAAACTTTGAATCTGACAGATTACCAATGTCCTGTGGGGTTCCTCAGGGATCTGTTCTTGGACCCCTTCTGTTTAACCTTTACATGCTTCCTTTAGGACAAATTTTACAGAACTGTAAGGTTGATTATCAGAGCTATGCAGATGACACACAACTATATCTATCACTGAACCCAGATGACCATGGTCCCATTGAGGTGTTGTGTGACTGTTTAGAAAAAGTAAACTGCTGGATGAGTGAAAACTTCCTTCAACTAAACCATGACAAGACGGAGGTGATTGTCTTTGGTAACAAGGAAAAGAGGACTGCTGTCAGCAATTATCTTGAGTCTCGATCTTTAAAAGCTAAAGACCAAGTCAAAAACCTTGGTGTTCTGATTGACTCAGATCTTACATTCAGCAGTCAGATCAAATCTATCACAAAAACAGCCTTCTACCACCTAAAGAACATCTCCAGAGTGAAAGGTTTAATGGCTCAGAAAGATCAGGAGAAACTGGTCCATGCTTTTATCACCAGCAGACTGGACTATTGTAATGGTCTTCTGACAGGAATCCCCCAAAAGAGCATCAAACAGCTACAGCTGGTTCAGAACGCTGCAGCTCGGGTCTTAACCAGAACAAAGAGGTCAGAGCACATTACTCCAGTTTTAAAGTCTTTACACTGGCTCCCAGTCAGCCTCAGAATAGACTTTAAGGTTCTGCTGCTGGTGTATAAATCTGTGAATGGGTTTGGTCCAGAATACATCAGTGACATGTTGGTCAGGTATGAACCCAGCAGGTCTCTCAGATCTATGGACACAGGTCAGATAGTGGAGACAAGAGCTCACAGTAAACATGGTGATGCTGCTTTTAGTTGTTATGCTGCAAAGAAGTGGAACAAACTGCCAGCGGAGCTGAAGTCAGCATCCAATGTGAACATTTTTAAATCAAAGTTAAAGGCACTTTTTTTCTCTACTGCATATGATTGAGAGAGAGATTTTTTGTCATGTTGTTGATGTAATGATGATTTTACTGATGATTTTAATTGATTTTACTGATGATTTTAATTGTTCTTATTGATTTAAATGTTCTTATTGATTTTAAACAATTGAATGTTTTATCATGTAAAGCACATTGAGTTGCCTTGAGTATGAAATGCGCTATATAAATAAATTTGCCTTGCCTTGCCTTGCCTTGCCTAGATATCTTTATATTCTGTTTTGCTCATATTTTTCAATCTGTTTCGATTTTTCTATTCTATATTATGTTTTTTGAACTATTACATCACAGTATTTGCAGCTGAACTGCCAAATTAGTTCATCAACTCCAGGTCCAACACTTCGAGCAATCCGCCATTTTTACTTCTCGCTTTTATTTTGTAGTCCAAGCTCAAGGATGCTGAAGTTACGAGAGGATAAGTCAAAATGTTTGGTTGTTGGATGTAGTAACCCACACGCTTCATTACACCGTCTCCCAGCATCAGAACCTTTTCAAAGTGTCTGGTTGAGTTTTATTTTTCACAGAAATGTACCCACATCTGTGGGTAAGGTCATTTTAGTGTGTGAAGCACTTCAAGGATGACTGCTTCATCAACCTCCACCAGTATAAAGAAGGATTTACAGAAAGACTTTGTCTGATTGAGGGTTCAATTCCTTCTATCTTTGGAGACGATGAACAGAGCACTTCTGTAAGCTGGAAATAACGCTAAAAAGTGTGATGATAAGACGTCCCTGTCATTGTTTTGTTAGCATTAGCAGTTGCACGTCTTCAGACTTCATATGTTAGCGCTGTGTGCTCGTTTTAGAATCTTGATAATATGGCCTACGTGATTTAATTTAAGTCTAAAGTTTTCATTAGTCATTTTATTTTGCCGTTTTTGTCTTTGAAAAGACTGTATTAAAATGCATTTTGTGACGTTAGCTTGGCGCTAGCTTTAGCTTGGTGCTTGTGCTAGCTCACTTGTTAGGGTTCTGCAGGTTCATCATCTTCATTTTCATCTCGCTCCGCTGGGTCAGACTCTGGCTGGAACATGTAAAGCTGGATGGACAAGTCTAACGTTGTTGACATTGTGTAAATAACCTCTGAATAAAAAGTTTATGCTCCGCTACATAGCCGTATCTCTTCTATCAAACTACAAAAATGGCCGAGCAGGGTGGAGTTGAACCGAGTGTCACCTGAAGAGGGGGCGGGGTATGAAGTGTCTCATTTGCATTTAAAGAGACAGCACCAAAACGAGTTGCTCTCAGAAGCACATCAGAAAAGGGGTAGAAAAGGGGTGGAGCTATAATAATGAGGAATTCAAACCCAAGCATTGCAGTTCCGCTTTATATAGACCACAACTGTATGATTTATATGTAAAAAGGAAGGATTTAAAACCATGATATGTCCCCTTTAATACAAAAACACATTTGTTTGAGAAAGTTTACAAAAAATCCAGAAAAGCATAAATTTATCTTAGTTAAAAACAATGTGAACAATGCAATCATAATATTTTGTATTCATATTACACATTATGTTAGCATTCAGTGATGGAATTAATAAACACTATTAAGTTGTTTAAGCTCATTTGTTGTTTTCATTGATTCAGTCATATACCAACATCCATTTAAACTGGAAAATAGTTGGAACCTGCGTCAAATTTTGTTTGGCCATTTATTTAGATTAATTAATTAATTAATTAATTAATTACAAAATCTCTAATGAATTACATTTTTTTTTTCTTAATTGAGTCGCACCACTACTATAAATAAACAAACCTGACCCACTAACACTATGTATCTAATTCACAGGATAATGAGAAACTATACATTGTTCAGTTCCATTAGGTTTGTTTTTAGCTCCCATCTGTCCGTCTATTCCTGGTTCATATCAGCTGATTGAGTCTGAATACATTTCATCAAGATAAAAGGATTATGACGATATCAGACATACCACCATTTTCTGCTCATTACACAGAGGTCGAGGGCCTGGTTGTCCTTTCTCTGCCTTCATTTGCTCTGACACACTCCTCATTAGAGCCATTTCTTCATCACCGCACATACCTCTGACGTTTTCATCTTTAATCTCCACAAACAAACCCAAACCTTTCCCGATCGGATCTTTCCTCGCTGGAATGTGATGATTGCACAGGCTTTGCATCAAGCAGCAGCTTCACATGTTCAATGAAGTGCTTTAACGGGAAGTAAAGTACACAGTGTAA
The DNA here is from genome assembly GCF_900634775.1 of Gouania willdenowi. Classification (NCBI taxonomy): domain Eukaryota; kingdom Metazoa; phylum Chordata; class Actinopteri; order Blenniiformes; family Gobiesocidae; genus Gouania; species Gouania willdenowi. The sequence goes on from NC_041049.1 coordinate 3,367,492, forward strand.
GCCTGTTCCAGTCGATAGATGTCAGGGTTTTAAGTGGCCTCATCCCTCAGTGTGCAGTGGACAATGTCGACAGGCAGAGCCAGGAAACAGGGATCATCAAACTTCCAGGGTAAACTAAAGAGTCCAGTACGGAAAAGAATGACAGTGGTAACAGGTGTAAAATTCACAAAAAACAATGAAATTCTCTTTTTAATAATAGTCTATTTCCAAGAATGTTCCTTTATTTAAAAAATGAATAAATCCCTGTAATTTCTCCTAAATGATCACACAGATCCTGTATGTTTATTTAATTGGTCAAAATCTCGAGGAATTTTGAAGTTTTAATCATAAATATTTCCAAGAGCTTTCCTTTATTAGAAAAATAAAGAAATCTCTTTAATTTCTCCTAAATTATTACAAGATTCCTGCAAATTTTGGGAAAAATTGGTTGAAATTTCAAAAAATGTTTTTAATCGTAGACTATTTGCAAGAACTTTCCTTTAAAAAAAGAAGAAGAAAAAAAAAGGAAATCGCTGTAATTTCTCGTAAATTATCCCACAAAAATTCTGCAAATTTTTTTTAAAAATTGGTCGAAATTTCAAGGAATTTTAAAGTCAGAATCGGAGATAGACTGACATCTGTCCCTTAAAGTTTTCCACATATGTAAGTGAATTATAAATACCTTTCTCTTTTTTTCTGATAGAGATTCATGTTTAACTAAAACCATGTTCTGACATCCACGTCTAAGGTTATTACAAAAGTGCACCGTTAAATTCCCTTTAAATCACCGATCCAGGTTTATCTGAGTCAAACTGACTAAATTGATCCAATTCATTTGAGTCATTTAATCCCCCCTCTTCCCTTAAAATCCCTCAATCACATGCTTACCCTATTAAATATCTATAATTTATACATTTGCAATTATTATCATTTAATCATAAATTTATTCAAATATTTCATTAATATTTTTATTAAATATTTTTTAATCTATAAATAAAAATAAAATAAATAGTTTTTTTTACTGTATATGTTCATCATTTTAAAGAATCTTCCTCTCGCCCTCTTGGGGTGTTGTATTTGAAGAGAGAATTTAACAATAAGAGCAAAACAATCTTAAATTTATTTGAGAAAAGGGTCGGCGACCCAATTTTGGGCCCCAACCCACCAGTTGAGTAGCCCAACTGTAACAGAAATATACAATCTAGAAGGTCAGTTTAAAAACCAGCTGTTATTTTTTTCTTCACTCCTGAACGGTGATTTGAAAGGTTTCCCTCACACGTGAGAATAAAACCAGTGTAATTACATCATAGATGTAAAGTTCAACATCTCAGCTTTCACATATACGCTAGATTTATTCCCATAGCGCATATTTGGACATTTTAAGTGTGCCAGAAACACATTTGGGTGGAAATCCAGAGATTTCCATGGATTTATAAAGTGTGGTGATTTATTTCTTTTATAACTTTCTCCATCTTCAACTGGAATGACCCTGAGTGAAAGGAGCGAGAACAAAGCCTTGGCTTGAGTGCATTTAACAGCACTCTGCTGTGTGCTGTGTGGGAAAGTGGGCCATCAGATTAGCTCTGCTGGCCATAGCACGGCTTTAGAAACGCCACCCCAGGGTGACGCAGCGTAGAACCAGCAGCTGAGTGAATCACCACAGAAATAAAGCTCTCATGTGCTCGGACACGACACCAAGGAGTTCCTGATTAGACAAAACACCAGGGAAGCTCACAAACATGTGGCTGTCTCTGATCTGAGGGTCACATGATCAACATTCATGTCATTATTTAGAATGATGACAAATCTGAGCAATAACACATTTGTTTTAGAATAAGTGTGTTTGTTTTGTTGGTTTTTTGAGTCATTTTGTGTATTTTTCATGACATTTTGTGTATTTTTCATAACATTTTGTGTATTTTACAATTATTTTATGCATAAGTGTTGTCATTTTGTGTATAATAGTTGTCCTTTAGTTATTTCTGTGTATAATATTTGTCATTTTATGTATTTTTTGTTGATGTTTTGAATATTCTCAGTTATATTTGTATATCATAGTAGTTATATTGGGCCTGTAATACAAAGCTGGATAAGTAAATCTGGGCTATCTCTCCGTTTGCTTCACCTAACCAAACATTCTCTGTCAGAGGGCAGCTGTACTATGAAGCAGGATATAAACACATTCACTTAAGCGAGGTGATTTCAGGCTACGGGCGCGTTCACATGAAATGGGCGGAGATTGCAGTGTCAGACCAATCACAAACGGAGAAACTGTAGAGCAACTTACATCACAATTGATGAATAACTCTTTAAAAATGTGAAAAATTAAAAGCCATAATTCAGAACAAAAACAACACTGAGAAAAGAACACAGGCAGGAAGCTGCTGACACTGTTAATGCGTAAAAGCATGAGATGAGACAATACGAATCTTAGGGATGATAAAAAAAATAAGTGATTGTTCAGGAGGCGGGACTTTAGTACTCACTAAGATCTTATCCGCTTCATAACCTGGTCCTGACCACAGAAGAAGCTAGCCAGCGCCATGATACAACACACACTGATGAAATCCTGGAAGTTTGCGCGATAAGAGGAAATCCAGCTTTGTAGTACAGGCACATTGTGTATTTTACTATACTAATGCAGTGTCCATAGGAAGTGTGTGTTGCTATAGAAAAGTGGGAGGTTCAGTATCTTTTTCATGGATGTTAAATGAGGTTGTGTTTTGTTTGAAGGTGGGACGTCAGGGACATTTAGGGTTGTTGTTATATGTGTAGAGTGATAACTATTGTGTTTCATATATTTAGGCTTTTAACGACACAGTAGGGAGTTGAACCCCATTCCATTAACGTGAAAGTACCACTTGCTTTTTTAGCCATTGGGAAAAAGCAAAAACAGTGATGCAACAGCATGATAGTTGAAAGTCTTTTGAAGGCTGAATCTGGTTACATTTCTGTTTTGAGGATAATTAAAGGGTATTAATGGTCGAATATTGTATTAAATATGTTGTTTCTAAAGCCCTTTGTGCAGTCACTCCTGTAGATTCTACGCAGCTTTCAACTTGTCCTGAGTAACATGACTACCTGTCGACATTGCGCTGTTCTGCAAAGCTGCACTTAAGACAATTTTATTAAATAATTTATGAACTGTATCATTGCAGTCCAAGCAAATCCAACGTTGCACACCCTTGAACCAAGCAGCAGCCATGTTGAAAGTCTCAGGTCGGTCTGAGCCTGATTTGCAGCGATATTTGAGGAGCACACACACACACACACACACACACAGAGAGAGAGGGAAAGATTCCTTGCTTTTATAGACAGATGTTTGGAGTCATTTTGTGTATTTCTGTTGATATTTTGTGAAAAATCTTCAGTTATTTTGTGATTACTTGTTGTCATTCTTCTGTATAAATGTGGTCTTTAGTTAATTTTGTGTATAGTTGTAAGAAAAACATCTTGTGCCTTTATTTTGAAAGGATTTTCTTTATACAGCAAAGTACAGATAATTAACAACCGGCAGCTTTGTTTTAACTTGGTAAATCTGGTAAATTTTGTTCGCACTGTTATTCCTACACAAAAGATCTGATGTCACGCAAAAAAGAAACAACTCTTTTCAATGAAGCATTTTTAAAATGTAATTTAAGTTACAATAAGTTATTGATGCATAAGTTCATTACCGTAATTTCTGGACAATGTGTCACACGTGTATAATTTCCAAGAAATTTACTATTTTCAAGAAAAATAAAGAATAAGTCGCACCTGGCGAATGTTTGAATGTAAAAGTGAGCAGATGAAACGCTTTAGGATCTGCCAGCTTAAGTATTTTTTATTTTCATCTCTAAACACAATAGATTTTTAGCTTTAGAATGTCAGAGAAAATGCTTTATTCTTCCTATTTCAGAGATCGGTTGCCAGTAAAACCAAAAACAAGAATTCAGATTCCCCCTCAACCTGGAAAACACGTTCACCACTCCAGGGAATTTTCTACATCCATATGTGCAAAACATCTGGAAAGATTCTCCCACCATTCGACGAGAACCTTCTGCGATCCTTCCTAATGCGCTGCACGACCGAGCGAAACAGATGGAGAGCAATTATGTCTCACCCCGACAGCAGAGCGGTGACGCTGCAGTTTTTTTAATGAGGAGGTTTTTAACAAACAATGACGCACAGAAAAGATATTCCTCATTGTTATGGAGAGAAGGAAACATGAAACGACTGTTTGAGTATAAATGTGCAAGGTGTGATTATGGTGTAACGTCTGGTGTTGTGATAAATGTGCGGAAGTCACATCGGAATACACAAAAAGTACTGGACATGTACCGAAATATATCTCATATCACACACACACAAACCAAACTGAGGAAATAAATCAACTATAGTATTAAATATGGAGCAGTTATTAGGTGAGATATCACAGAAAATCACAGCAGAGACACCAAAAATAAGAAGTCATCACACTATTAGTAAGAGTTAACTCTTCTTTTTAAAAAAAAGTAACCAAATTACAAATAAATTAATCAAAAAGTACATGAAAAAAAGAAGCAATAGTATTAAAAGTATATAAAACCTATAAAATCAAACCTTCTAAATATATGAATAAAGTTCAATAGATTACAGTATAGTCATAAACAAAGTATTTTCTTCACTTTGCGGAAAACAATACAAAGCACTTATATTCAGGGCTTCCCTCAAACATGTGAGTAAAGATATCATAATTGCATCATGTTGGCAGCATACGCAGAGTTTGCGGGGGCAGGGGGAGCATTTCCCCCCTAGTGGTCAAAAGTTTGCATTACAGTTTCATTCTAAAAAATACAATTCTTAAAGGCATACCGCAGACTTTTTGACCTGAAGAGTTGACCAATAGGAGTTATTTTATATGACAGTATCAATGCTCCGAGCGGGGCTTCCCTCTTAAAATACCACCCATGTATGTTTGGAGAGACGGACCGTCTTTGGCCAGGTCATGTGACTTGGAGAAAGTCTGGGGAACGTATCACTTTACGGCAGTCACGTGACCACAGGCTCGGATATACTCATTGGGCTAAAAGGTTTTTCCGCCTGTTCGACTCCTGGTCATGGCCGAGGCAAGCACAAAGTTTAAAGCGCCAGCTGCGACGCGAGCCCAGCCCCGCTTCGCACCCCAGCCCGACCAACCCAGCCCTTAGAGCCAATCCTTATCCCGAAGTTACAGGTCAACTATTGTCTGTATACACAATCAAAATACAAGGCACTGACTGATTTTTGCGACAGTGCTGCAGCGCTTGTGGCCACTCGGGGCGCTTGACGTGAAAGTTACAGGTCTAGTGCCCCTAGTGGCCAAAGGTTACACAGTGTGCCTTTAATATAATGTACAGAATATACAAATATTTGAAGTACTATTAAACATAGTGACTGTAAAAAATATATATGAATTAATTTGTTATTTTAAAATTACAAGTTATTTGTTGGCGCTCGAGTCAACATTCTCATTCTCATTCTTTCAAGGCTTCACTCATGTTGAAATGTTATTGAGATAATTTTTTTTAATAAATATACTGTTTATATAAAATAGTTTTCTGCTGCTTTGATTCTAACATTTCATTGTTAGTTTAATGTCACAGATGTTAGTTCTACCTCAGGTGTGTACTATAAGTTTTCAGTGAAATGGTCCCAAACTTTGGAGACGTCAGTGTCCAATTTTTTCGCGGGCCTGATGGTTTGATCCTTTCAATGCATGTGTCAACGCGTCTACATCTGGTCGGCCTATTTTACGGCAGGTTGTGCACTATTAAAAGGTTGAAACCATGCCATTCAAAAAATAATAAGAAATCATGTGTTTTGAGTGAATTCTGATATATTTTGGTGTTTATTTTATTTTCTGTTTGGTTTTTGATTGTCAACGTTGTGTTTTTATCCATTTTTTTTGTTGTTGTTTTTTTTAATTGACAATTAAAAACGCCACAAAACAGTCACATATTTGTGACTATTAAAATATTTAACAAACGTCATATGGTTGGTTTACTTCCCAGGAGCTCTGTCGTAAAAATTGCGAGTGAAGGAAGTGACGTGTCTAAGCGCATACGTTGAAAGGATCTGAAACGATTAGGCCTGTGAAAGGATTGGGTACTGACAGGAGACTTTAGGTTGGTTCTTCTTCTGTTGCACAAATCTTCCTCACAATGTAAATGGTGAAGCGACACTGCACCCAGCAGTTCATGTTATGGTACTGCAGCAAAACTGAAGCAGAAAGCGGCCACCGGCCTGATTTACAACATTAAGCAATGCGTTGACGCAAATATTTGTTGTCAACATTATCATTTGTTACTAATCATTTTTGCATTATTGTATATTTTACACACATTGTGGTTGGCATGAATCTCTAGTTGACTGTAGGTCTTTACCATCAAAAGATGTCAATATTGGAAAGATTTTCTGAGATAGAATTTACAGACAGAGAAGCTCAAAAATAACCTAATATTGTTTATAGGGGCTGTATTATGAAAAAATCACTTTCTAATGGTTTTGCTACAGTGATAGACATCCCTTTAGCCTCATTCAGAGGGTCAAAGTTGAAAAAGTTCTGTTTCCTCCCTCCTTCTCTTATTATTCTACATTTTGTAAAAAGTCAGCTCCGAACGGGCCAGTTAGATTTTTTTTCGCTACTTGAAGTCACCTAGCGGAAACTCCTCTTCCTGACAATCCTGGCTCTTCCTGCCCTATAAGAATGTGAGCTCCTCCCTCTCAAACTATCTCACAGCTTAAACAAACACTGCGGTTTAATATAAAATATACAGTATGTTATACTTTATTGTCATATATGTAAAGATACATCCACCTAATGTGTTTTCAGCATTTAACCCTTCCCTGAGGAGCAGTGGGCAGCCAGGTTGTAGCACCCGGAGCAGTTCCATTTTTAGTACCTGTTATATCACCTTGTATCTCCTTTGACATGTTCGAACGTGTTTTTGACACAATGCGACGCAGTGGTTGGACAAAACAGTGGACTATCACCTTGAATGGACTATTCCTGTAATCAGTAGTGGTAAGGAGGAGAAGAAAGCGATGTAGCAGCTCTGAAACAGTGTTTGTCTGACTCACAATCATAATAGCTGCTTAAATATCTATGTGTTTTACTGTAATGTGCAGTTTTTTGGCTGAAAACAATAACAAGAGTGTGTGGATAGCAGAAGAAAATTGCTAGTGATCAGCTGTTGTGTGGAGTCAGCATCTACAGACACGCCTACTCATGAATATGCATAAGTAGGCCCCAAAACAGCCTGTTTTTAGAACTGCTCAGAAAGTCACTTTTCAGAGAAATCTCTGGAAAACAGCCGAGTTTGGGAAAATAAACCTCTATGTTGTTGGAGTTCTTAGAACAAATGGAGACGGGTGAAAATTTACATAATACTGGACCTTTAAACCGATGGTGTTTTGGTTGTTCTGTACATGCCTATTGGTAAAAGTTTAACGTTCCCACTGGACATTCCTGTTATCCCAGCAGTTAAAGTTCCTGCCTTCTGAACATGTTGTTATTGCTCTCTAAAGGTTAATCTGAAGGTAAATATTAGCCACACAAACACATGACAGCTTTTCTTGAAGCAAAGTGAGAGGGAAGTTCACTACTTATCAAACAATAAGAGGAAGGGCGCTGAGGTCACTGAGCCGCATGGAAACCCACATCTGTTAACTCCTTCCTTTCTGTTCTACTTTAGCTAACCCATAGATAGCATGTTAGTTTCTTTTGTTTACATTGAAAATTCTGTCTCATAACTCAGTAAAAATAGTTTATTCATTTTTGTATTACATATTTAGTTTAATGTGTTAATTTTTTGTAATTTTGAGGAATTCCAAAGTTATACGACATGAAAATGACTTATTTGAGTTAGCTAATCTCAGGTAACACTAGCATGCTAGTTCTTAGTTTCCATTTGAACTTCAGCCCCAAATCTCTTTTCTATTAAAGTTATTTTGTTTATTCAATAAATACTTATTTTTATCTATGCATAGCTACACTTCTTATATTTGATTTCCTTTCATTTTTACATAAATGTAGCTGATCTTAGCTAACCCATATGCTACTTAGCATGCTAGCTTTTATTTACGTTTAAACATTGTCCTTGAAACTATTTTCTATTAAAATTTGTTGAATATTCAGTAAATACTTATTTCTAACTATACTAAGTTAAACTTCTTATATATGATTTTCCTTTTATTAAATGTAGCTGGTCTGATTAACTGTAATATAAACCTGCCTTTGCTATGTTTATAGCTGTGAGGTAGTTTGAGAGGGAGGAGCTCACATTCTTATAGGGTAGGAGGAGCCAGGATTGTCAGGAGGAGGAGTTTCCGCATTGTGACATCATCACGTGAGAAAAAAGCCCGTTTGGAGCTGACTTTTTACAAAATATAGAATAACAAGGGAGGGAGGAAACAGAACTTTTTCAACTTTGACCCTCTGAATGAGGCTAAAGGGATGTATATCACTGTAGTAAAACCATTATAAAGTGATTTTTTTCTAATACCGCCTCTTTAAAAGTCCAGTATTATGCTAATTTCCACCCTTCTCCATTTGTTCTAAGAACCCCAACAACATAGGTTTATTTTCCCAAACTCGCCTGTTTTCCAGAGTTTTAGCCTCTGAAAAGTCCTTTTCTGAGCAGTTCTAAAAACAGGCTATTTTGGGGCCTATGCATATTCATGAGTGGGCGTGTCTGTAGACGCTGACTTCACACAACAGCTGAACACTAGCGATTTTCTTTTTCTATCCACACACTCTTGTCATTGTTTTTAGCCAAAAAAACTGCACATAACAGTAAAACACGAGATTATTTAAGCGGCTATTGTGATTGTGAGTCAGTCAAACACTGTTTCAGGGTGTGTGTGCAGCAGCAGCAGCAGCAGAGTCAATCAGCTGAGTCAGCTGCTTCAAGCACTCACTGGAGCTGCTACGTCACTTTCTTCTCCTCCTTACCACTACTGATTACAGGATTAGTCTATTCAAGGTGATAGTCCACTGTTTTGTCCAACCGCTGCGTCACATTGGGTCACAAACACGTCAGATCTTGTCAAAGGAGAAACAAGGCGATATAATACAAATACCAAAAATGGAACTGCTCTGGGTGCTACACCGTGGCTGCCCACTGCTCCTTAGGGAGGGGTTAAATGCACAGAACACATTTTGTGTATGTAGCTTTACATATATGACAGTAAAGTATAATATATATTCTATATTAAATCACGTTGTTTTAGCTGTGAGGTAGTTTGAGTGGGAGGAGCTCACATTCTTTTAGGGTAGGAGGAGCCAGGATTGTCAGGAGGAGGAGTTTCCGCATTGTGACGTCATCACGTGAGAAAAATCCAACTGTCTCGTTTAAAGCTGATGTAGAATAACAAGGGAGGGAGGAAACAGAACTTTTTCAACTCTGACCCTCTGAATGAGGCTAAAGGGATGTTTATCACTGTAGCAAAACCATTAGAAAGTTAATTTTTCATATTACTGCCCCTTTAAGTTAAAAAACATTTTCTCAGGCAGGTCATGTTTGGCTCACCATTAAATCACATTATGTGTCTGTGAGGCCTGAGATGAGCCTGAGTCCAACAACAGACATCAGTAATAATAGTGTTTCCTCCAAAGGGAAGCCTTTAATGTTACCTGTTTGACAGATTATTATCATTACAGCTGCCTGCTCAGTCACCGCTTGAATCCCTGCCACAGCATCATGTGATTATTATGGATCAATCTATTGCAAACTCACCATTTCCACTCAACAAAAACCTCATTATTTCATCTGAAAGCTGAAATTATGGCTGTTAAAAGCCTTTTTTCTCTTCAGTCGTGAGGTCGGTGGGCGGTGCTTTAGTTTTATTCATTTCAGTGAAGCAAACAGACTGGGCATCAGTGAAGCTCGGCTGCACGCAGACATTGAAGTTTACACAGCAGTGCATTAAATTAGAACATGTAGGTCAGTGCTATGAGGGTCACAAATGAAATGATGCTGTGGCTGTTGCTACTGTAAAGGATCTCCTACTGTACGTGATCATAAACATGTTTATGGTTTACTACTAGATATGTTTATGCACTAACCCAAAAGTCTACGATGACGTTTTAGGGCCACATTGGAAGAAAAAACAACAATTGACTTTGAGAATGAAGTCTTGATTTAAAAGAAGAAAAACATATTTTAGTGTGAGAATAAAACCCTACAGTCACAAGAAAAAAAAATTCATAATTCTACAAAGAAAAATCCTCATTTTATGAGAAAAAAAACATGTAATTTACAAGAATAAAGTCATATTTTTATGAGATTAAAGTCCTATTACAAGAAGAAAGTCATCATTTAATGAGAATTACTATATTCTGGTAATATTATGACTTTTACAAATGTGTTCTTTTAAAATAATTTTTTTTTGTTGTAAAATAAAATAAAAAAGAAAAAAAAATTGTTCTAAATTAACATTTTTTTTCTTGTAATACTACAAGTTTATTTGTATATCATTATGACTTTATTCTTGTAAATAATTTTTTTTGTAATATTACACATTTATTCTTGAATTATTGTAATTTTAATCTGTAAAATTTAACAATTATATTCTTGAAAAATTACAATTTCTTCTTCTAATATGACAAGTTTATGTTTGTATTATTGTGACTTTATTGTTGTAAAATTACAAAAAATATATCTTAATATTACAAGTTTGTTCTTGAATTATTGCGAATTTTTTCCTTGTAAAGTTAATTAAAAAAAAAAGTTTAACATTTTTTCCTTTTATGTAGTTTATTATTATTAGGACTTCATTCTTGTACAAGTAAAAAAACTTGTAAAGTAATTTTTTTTTCTTCTTCAAATGTGAAAAATTTATACTTGTAAAATTAAAAAACATTCTTGTAATATTACAAGTTCACTGTGTATTATTAACTAATTCAACAACATATTTTTCTTGTAATTTTATGAATTTATTCTTGTAAAATTAAAAAAAAAAAAATCTTGTAATATTACAAGTTTATATTTTATATTATTGTGACCTTATTCTTGTAAAATTACAATTCATATTTCTTGTAATATTACAAGTATATTTGTGTACTTTCTGACTTTAATCTTGTAAAATTAAAAAACATTCTTGTAATATTACAAGTTCACTGTGTATTATTAACTAATTCAACAACATATTTTTCTTGTAATTTTATGAATTTATTCTTGTAATTTTATGAATTTATTCTTGTAAATGTAAAAAAAAATCTTGTAATATTACAAGTTTATATTTTATATTATTGTGACCTTATTCTTGTAAAATTACAATTCATATTTATTGTAATATTACAAGTATATTTGTGTACTTTCTGACTTTAATCTTATAAAATTACAATTAAAATTCTTGAATTATTGCAACTCTATTTTTGTAAAATTCATATTTCTTGTAATATTACAAGTGTATTCTTGTATTAATAAAAAAAAAACGTTTTCTTGTATTATTACATCCGTATGTTTGTATTATTACGGCAGCAACAACCACTTGATGAAATATGATCACTAATTAATAATGTCTACCAGTTGAATCACAACACCGCTATCTCATATCATCAGGAACGAGGACGAGATCATCAATCAAGATTATCAACCATAAATTTGATGAAAATGTATCTTTTAAAGTGAGATAATAATCAAAGGATTGGTGTGAAAATGTCAGATTAGCTTCGTCTTTTAATCTGTTGATCTTTGGAGGAGAGTCTTTCTCTCTTTTGTCCAGAGGATGGAGGGAGGATGAAGATGTGACATTTTAGTGAAAGCTGTGAAACGTTCAATGTCTGTGAAGCCTTCAAAGACCTTCATAAGTGAGGCTGAGAGCAGAGACGGAGAGATGATATTCGCTTAGTTAAAGAAGAGCTCCAGGTCCAGGTGATTCTAGAGAAGACGTGAAGGTCCACCAAAGCACATCAACTTAAGTAATAAATAAACAATAACACATTATTCTTCATTATTAAGAGTCAAATTCACATTTCAGCTCGTCTCAGTATGATTTTGATGAAGTTTTTAGTCATTTTATGTGTTTTGTTGCTGTTTTGTGCGTTTATGGAATAATTAGGGCCAACGGTGCGTGGACCCTATTGAAATGCACCGTTTTTATTATTATTTTTCTAATAAAGGAAACGATTGCATTTTTTGAGGGCCTAAACACATTCAAAAACTAATTAAAATGTGTACGCATTTTAGGACTGGCGAAAAATGTGATATTTTGGGGTAATTGCACATGTGAATGGTAAAATGACTCAATAGCGCCCCCTTGAAAATTGTACTGGTTCCCAGCTTGGACTGATGACATCATCACTGTGGAACTTCTACGAAATTCTGTAGAATTCTGACATCATCACTGTAGAAAGTGATGTCAGAATTCTTCAGTGTACTGAAGAACTATTACTTCAGTACACTGAGGATTTCCCTGATCTGGGTAAATACTGTTATTTCTTTCTACCACAACAGGAATTTCTCACAGCATAGAGGGACCGCGTGGTGCGTGAAGCTTATGGTAATTATGAGTTTGCCAAAAAAATTAGTTATGGTTAAACCCAACCGCCATTGACAGTCATAGCGCCACCTATTGGTAAAAGGAAATCATAGACATTATATTATCACAGAACAATGCAGGAAAGTTAGTGATATAATCCTTGAAAATGGTCAGCTGTGTCTCAACACTTCAACATTTCAGCCACACCCCGACCTGCAACACACCTCAACGTTCGCCACGTCCCGACATGCGTGTGGTTGCGACGACTCGTTCATCGCTGCTGGCAGCTTTAATTTTTTTTGTTTTTAAAGCCATTTGTATAGACATTGTTTTTGTTTTGTGCATTTTTGGCATCCTTTTGTATATTTTCCAGTCATTTTTTTGTATATTTGAAGTCGTCTTGCATGTTTTTGGTCTCATTTTGTAAATTCCAGTTATTTTTTGCATATTTGTGGTCGACTTGTATGTTTTTAGAGTAATTTTGTGTATTTTGTTGTCTTTTGTGTTTTTTGGTGTCCCTTTGTAGTTGTCTTGTTTGTTTTTGGACTCATTTTGTAAATTTTTCTCCAATTTTGTGTGGTTTAGTTTTTGTTTTGTGTATTTTTGGTGTCAATTTGTATATTTTCCAGCTATTTTTTGTACATTTGAAGTCATCTTGCATGTTTTTGGGTCTCATTTAGTAAATTTAGTGCAGTTTTGTTGTCATTTATTTGTATTTTTGGTGTCCTTTGAATATTTTACAGTTGTTTTTTGTATATTTGAATTTTTCTCTAATTTTGTGTGGTTTAGTTTTTGTTTTGTTTTTGATGTAATTTTGTGCATTTTTGTTATTTATATATATATATATATATATATATATATATATATATATATATATATATATATATATATATATATATATATATATATATATATATATATATATATATACATATATATATATATATATATATATATACGTATATATGTTTATAGTCGTCAGTTTTTTTTTTGTGTGTGTGTGTGTGTGTAATTTTCTCTCAGTTGTGTGTTTTCTGTGTTTTTTTTGTGCTGCACAGAATTGGACCGGGGGCCTCTATAGTTTCCCATGTCTGCTTTATAGGATACAGTTAAATGCTAAAAAAAAAAAAGTAAGGGCCGATTGATTGCAAACAACAGCTTTAACTAGAAATAAATCCTAATTTATTTATTTTGCATCTTCATTACATTTAAATAATTGTTTTGTGTTGCATTGAAGTGGTTGAAATTGTCTTTTATTTTGAAATACGAGTCGGTTAAACTCAATCAGAGTCAGTTTGTATAATATATAAATATGATGTTATGTTATCAGAATATCTGCTCCATGACTAATTAAAAACCTCATCTTTTAATTAATTAGTTAATCCTTCAGTGCGCGTGCATGAGGTCCCACTGCTGCAGCATCAGGTTTAGCATCCCTTGTAGTACCCCACACACACACACACACACACACACCTCCCTTCTTCCTCTCGCACGCACAACACGCGCAGCATCATTACGCACCAAATTACACTGTGCACGCGCGGTGCTCGTGCACGAGCCCGGGAGGTGTGACATCTGGACTTTGCTTCACCCAAAACTTCTGCAACTCACACGAGCACCAGGCGTGTGCACGAGAGCTTCCACAACACAACACAGATGCTTGTTTTCCCACGCACGCGCCCGCGTATTAAAACCCAGCAGGGAGCGCTCATTCCTGCGGGAGCGCGCACGGAACAGACGGAGAGAAAACCAAGCAAATTGCACTGACACGCACCGCGCGCACACGCACCGCGCGCACGGGACCAACCTGCACTAATGATCCCGTTGAGGAGGAAAAACAGAGGTTCCTTACCTCGATCCAGAGACAGCGGTTGGACTAGTGTCGCCATCACTGCTGCTACTGAGGACTGACTGAGGAAGAGGAGGAGGAGGAAGAGGAGGAGGAGGAGGAGGAGGAGGAGGAGGAGGAGGAGGAGGAGAGCAGAGCTGCAGCATCACACAGAGAGAGAGGATGCTGTGATTGGTTAATCCTCATCATCTCATCACCTGCTTCATCATCAAGGAGATCAAAATATTATTCAACATATTTTATTAATCACGAGGCAAAAACAAACCCATAAAATGTCAGCTTTTATTTTGAGATTTTTTTTTTATTTTTAAATCAAAAAATGAAATACTGAGAGAAAAAAGTCCAGAACAACACAGGCAGCTTTTATCAGAAGCATTTTGTGTATTTTAGTCAATTTGTGTTTATGGAGTTTTTTTCATTTTTAGATGTTTTCATTGTTCATTGATTTGTGTATTTTTGTCATTTTGTGTATTTTTAGGATTATTTTCTAGGTTTTGGGGCATTTTTGTGTATTTTGAGAATCATTTTGTGTATTTTTGTTTTTGATGTTTGTGTTTTCGGAGTCAATTTGTGTATTTTAGTTGCTGATTTGTGTGTTTTTTTAAATAATTTTGTGCGTTTTTAGAAGTGATTTGTGTATTTCTGTTGTTGATGTGTATGAGTGTGTGTTTTTAAAGTATTTTATGTGTTTTTGCTGTCATTTTGTGTGATTTGAAGTCAATGTGTGTATTTTCTGGTTGATTTGTTTGTTTTTGCAGTCATTTTGTGTTATTAGTCGATTTATTTGTTTTTGGAGTCATTTTGTGTGTTTTTTTGAGTGGATTTGTGTATTTTTTTTGTTGATTTGTTTGTTTTAAAGGTATTTTGTGTGTTTTTGCTGTCATTTTGTGTGTTTGTGGAGTCTATTTGTGTGTTTGTGGAGTCTATTTGTGTGTCTTTTATTGACTTTATTGATTGTTTTTATTGTTGATTTGTGTGTTTTTGTCATTTTGTGTATTTTTAGAATTATTTTCTAGATTTTGGGGCATTTTGGAATCATTTCATGTATTTTTGTTTTCAAGGGTTGTGTTTTCGGAGTCAATTTGTGTATTTTCGTTGCTGATTTGTGTGTTTTTTGGAATAATTTTGTGTGTTTTTAAAGTTAATTTGTGTGTTTCTGTTGTTGATGTGTATGAGTGAGTGTTTTTAAAGTATTTTATGTGTTTTTGCTGTCATTTTGTGTGTATTTATAGTCTATTTGTGTGTTTTTGGAGTCTATTTCTGTGTTTTCTTGTTGATTTGTTTGTTTTTGCTGTCATATTGCGTGTTATTAGTGGATTTATATGCTTTTGGAGTCATATTAAGTGTATTTGGAGTCATGTTGTGTGTTTTTGAGTATATTTGCGTATTCTCTTGTTAATTTGTTTGTTTTAAAGGTATTTTGTGTTTTTGCTGTCATTTTGTGTGTTTGTAGTCTATTTGTGTGATTTTGGAGTCAATTTGTGTGCGTTTAGAATGATTTTGTTGTTTTATAGTTTATTTGTGTGCTTTTAGAGTTGATTTGTGTATTTTCTTGTTGATTTTGTGTGTTTTTAGAGTCTATTTGTGTGCTTTTGGAATCCACATGTGGCTCCCATCATGCACCAGCATACAGATGTTTGAGGGGAAGGCTTAGAGCGTAGAAAGAGGACACGGCAGGATTACTGGCTCATCCATACGGTGGGATTACAACGCTCTGATGATGACCGATGGTGGACGAGACACGACCACTGATCACGTTTAGACCATAGACTGGAAAAAGTAGTGTAGACACACACACACACACACTGAAGAGTTTGGGTTTCATGTGTAACATGTGCCACACCCTGTTCGCACTGAGAAACATCTTGTATCACAGCAAAGCAATAAACCAACTGACCAATTCAACCTTTTTCTTATGATTCCATCTGGTTTTGTTTCCCCACACTGATAACAGAGCAGAACTGAGCAAGAACTCTGATAAGAGGCTCCGCCCACTGCCTCAAGCACATCCGGGTCAGAGTTCACATTCCTTCAGTTCTTTGAGAGCGTGTCGGCACGTATGGTGTTACACTTGTGCCACAATCCAGCACCAGCAAAGGCAACGCAACACAAGCAAAGACTAAATCTGTGCAAGTGGAGATAAAGAAAGACTTTTTGGTGCAAAAAAAATTTCAAGAAAAAAGTGAAGTGAAGACCAGTTTTGTGCGAGTAAACATAAATTCTGCACCAAAAAATTTGCAAATGCAAAATATGAGCAAAGACAAATTATTCACGTGAAAAAAAATTCTAGCACAAATATTGTGCAAAAAAGTGAAAAAAAGACCAGTTTTGTGCAAGTAAACATAAATTCTTCACAATGAAAGACAAGATTATTCTTGATTTGCCTAAAATTATTTTCTCCATCAAAACTGTCCTAATCCCAACTAGACAAGAAAAAGCCAACAAACAGCAAAAACTAATTTTGCATGAAAAAAAAGACTGATTCTGTGAAAGAAAAAAATCTATTTTGTGTAAGTAAATAAAGACTATAAAACAATTCGGTGCAGAAACAAATTTTCCACAAGAGAAGACGGATTCTGATCAACCGAGAGCAAATTATGTTCATTTTAGACAAATTTTGCACACACAAGAAAATATCTTTTTTTGCTTCCTTTGATCTTTTTATTTTCTTTTTTTTTGCTCCCTCAGATCTTGAAATATTATGTATATATATATATATATATATATATATATATATATATATATATATATATATATATATATAATTCTCCCGCATATATTTTTTTGCTCCGTCAGATATTTTTTTTAATTATTTTTTTCCTCCCCAGATCTTTTTTTTTTTGCTCCCACAGATCTGTTTTTAATTTATTTTTTGCTCCCCCAATTTTTTTTTGCTCCCTCAGGTTTTTTTTCTTTAAATGATATATGGGGAAGGGAGGGTGTATAGTGAATGGCCGAAACACCCTATGATCCGGAGGAACACTACTGATGATGCATCCTAGGCCCTTGCTTGCCCTGTGGGGGGATGGGTGTTCTGTTCCCTGGGTCAAGCTCTTTTCATCAACTTTTGTACGTGCTCGCACAAAAAGGGTATTAACATCTTGTCCTGTGTTTTAGAATCTATATATATATAATTCTCCCGCAGATATTTTTTTTTCTCCCTCAGACATTTTTTTTATTTTTATTTTTATTTATTTATTTATTTTTGCTCCCACAGATCTAGCGTGTGCTACTTGTGGCACTAATGCACCGCCATACGTTTCCTCTTCAGGTAGTGTCCGTGACGTCTCCTCGTGCAGAAGTGACAATCCTCGTGTCTTAAGCTTTTCTACGATGCGGATGCAGCGGTTGTTGCGGCTGCAGCACTGGCTGACAGAGTTCCGCTGTGCGCGAGGCTTCCGCCTGGGAAACACTTCATTAAAAACTCATGGACGGAGAAGCAACAAGTCCGCGCAGGCGCAGAGCCGGTCCGTGTCTGACTGCGCTTACCGCCGAGCCTTCGCCTCAGCCCGGGACCAGCCCAGCAGCTACTGGGAGGAGGCCGCCACAGGCCTCCACTGGTTCGAACCCAGTAAGAAAACCCTGCAGTTTGAAGACCCAGTGTTTCCAAACTGGTAGGTTTCACCTGCACTGGGTTTAAAGCATAACTTACATCATGTTATTTATTCAAAACAAACCACAAACAAAAAGAAAATCATGTTTTTCTCAATACATTTCACACTCAAAATTAGTTATTTTATTTTATTTTTTTTTTTATTTTTTTTTGTCAAAATCCACTGAAACCTCCTTGAAAATAAATAAATATAGATGTTTTATTACAAAAACCAAATTATTTACACTTCAGACTATTTCACTCAACTAAGTATGAATATATATTTGTTTATTTTCGAGTACATTTGTGTGTCACTTTAATTTTTCTTTGAGTTTTTGTTTGTGTTTAAAATGTATTTTTAGTTAATAAATAAATAAATACATTGAACATGTTAAAAAGTCTTTCTCGCCTTTTTTAAAAATACTTTGTACGTTTTTGTTGTTTAATGTGTTATTTTTCCCTGTTTTGTGTTTGTTTGGAGTCATTTAGTGCATTTTGTGAGATATTTTAGAAATAACAATAGTTGAGGATATTTTTAAGAATTTTAGGTTATTTTTGTAATTATTCTCCAAAAACTAGTTTTTGTGCCCAGATTTACTTGTAACTCCTTAATTAAATAAAATATGTATCTATGTAAGAGTACAAATGATAAGAACAATAGAATTATGCTTTTCTAATTCAGTTTGACACTAAACATGTTTTTTCAGTGTTTTTTTGTGTCCACAACCACTCATTACTCCTTTAAATTTAACAATATGTGAATATTTTTTTTTAATAAAAATAAGACTTTTTTCTTTTCAATTTTATATTATTATTATTATTAAAGTATCCAAATCTGCTTGTAACTCCTATAAAATCAACAAAATATAAATATTTCTAATGATAAAAACTTGAAAATTATACTTTTAAAGCTAAATTTTTGCCCTAAAAGGAGTTTATTTGTAATCACAACATTTGTTTGAAGCTGCTCTGCACACGTGATGATGATGATGATGATGATGATGATGATGATGTGTGTGTGTGTGTGCTCTCATGATGTGTGTGTGTAGGTTCATTGGAGGGAGGTTGAACATGTGCTACAACGCTGTGGATCGTCACGTTGAAAGTGGGCGTGGAGATCAAACCGCCATCATCTACGACAGCCCAGTGACAGGAACCAAGCAGCTCATCACCTACAGGGAGCTGCAGCAGCAGGTTAATCCCCCCACCCACCCACCCCACCTGAACCCCACCCAGCACACACACCTGTTGATCAGCACGTGTGTGTGCAATGCTTCTAATGTGACGAGTCATTATTATTGGGTCTTATTAGAGTCACTTTGTGTGTTTTTCTGTCAGTTTGTTGTATATTTTGAATCGTTTGTGTGTTTTGTAGTCTTTTTTTTTTTTTTTTTGCATTTCAAGTGTTAATTTGTCTATTTTTGTTGTGATTTTGATTGTTTTTGAAATCATTTAGTTCTGGTTTATGTAATTATGTTGTGGTTTTGTTTTTTTGAGTTATTTTTTATTTTCTCATTTTAATTTTCTCTGCTTTTGTCCTAATAGTGTGTTTTTGGAATAATTTTGTGTATTTTTTGAGTAGTTTTTAACTTTTTCTTTATTTTTTTAATATATTTGTGTTTTATTCAATCATTTTGTGTTTTGTTGTTGTGGTTTTGTGTTTATTTGAAGTCAATTTGTATTATTTTTTTTTGGTCGTTTTGGTTGTTTTTGTTCTGTTCTGTGTATTTTTTTAGTTGTTTTTAACATTCTTTGTATTTTGTGTATCATTTTGTGTGTTATTCTGTCACTTTGTATATTGTTTGTTTATTTTTTGGAGTCATTTTGTTTGTTTATTCAGTCATTTTGTGTATTTTCAGATTCGATTTGTGTATCATTTTGTCATTCTGTTTGTTTTTTGTCATGGTGGTGGTTTTGTGTCTGAAGTAAAATTGTGTATTTTTAAATCCCTTTGTGTGGGTTTTTTTTCAGGGTTTTATGTTTTGTTTTTGTGTGTGATTTGTTGAAGTCATTTTGTGTATTTTTTGTGAATTTTTTAATCTTTGTGGTTTTGTGCGTTTTTGAGTCATTTTGTGTGTTTTTTCTTTTTTATTGTGTATTTTGGAGTCTTTGTGTGTCTTTGTAACGTTTATTTATGTTGAGTCAGACACGTGTGCTCTAGGGCACGCTGAAATGACCTCTGACCTTCTGTCTTCATGTGGAAAAGGGTCGGGTCGCTGCAGGTTCACCTTCCAAAGCTTTAAAGTGTGTGTTTCCTTCACTCAGGTGTGTCTCTCTCTCTTGCTGAGCAGGTGTCCAGGTTGGCTGGAGTCCTGGTGAAGAACGGGGTTCAGAAAGGAGACCTGGTGGTCATCTACATGCCCATGATCCCTCAGGCCATGTTCACCATGCTGGCCTGCGCACGGATCGGAGCGCCGCACAGTCTCATCTTTGGCGGCTTTGCCTCCAAAGAGCTCTCTGTCCGCATCGACCACGCTCAGGTAGAGGAACACTGAACACGCTAAGGTAGAGGAACACTGAACACGCTAAGGTAAAGGAACACTGAACACGCTAAGGTAGAGGAACACTGACCACGCTAAGGTAAAGGAACACTGACCACGCTAAGGTAGAGGAACACTGACCACGCTAAGGTAGAGGAACACTGACCACGCTAAGGTAGAGGAACACTGACCACGCTAAGGTAAAGGAACACTGACCACGCTAAGGTAGAGGAACACTGACTATGCTTAGGTAGAGGAACACTGATCACGCTAAGGTAGAGGAACACTGATCACGCTAAGGTAGAGGAACACTGACCACGCTAAGGTAGAGGAACACTGACCACGCTAAGGTAGAGGAACACTGACCACGCTAAGGTAGAGGAACACTGATCACGCTCAGGTAGAGGAACACTGATCACGCTCAGGTAGAGGAACACTGATCACGCTCAGGTAGAGGAACACTGATCACGCTCAGGTAGAGGAACACTGATCACGCTCAGGTAGAGGAACACTGATCACGCTCAGGTAGAGGAACACTGATCACGCTTAGGTAGAGGAACACTGACCACGCTAAGGTAGAGGAACAGTGATCACGCTTAGGTAGAGGAACACTGATCACGCTAAGGTAGAGGAACACTGACCACGCTAAGGTAGAGGAACAGTGATCACGCTAAGGTAGAGGAACACTGATCACGCTCAGGTAGAGGAACACTGATCACGCTCAGGTAGAGGAACACTGATCACGCTTAGGTAGAGGAACACTGATCACGCTAAGGTAGAGGAACACTGACCACGCTCAGGTAGAGGAACACTGCTCACGCTAAGGTAGAGGAACACTGATCACGCTAAGGTAGAGGAACACTGAACACGCTAAGTTAGAGGAACACTGACTTTGGGGTCATTTGAAGGTGTCATAATTTAGCGAAATGGAGTATTCATTGTTATTATTATTGTGTGCTTTTGGTTTTCAGCCCAAGCTGATGGTCACGGCCTCGTTTGGCATCGAGCCCAGCAGGAGAGTGGAGTACATCCCTCTGGTTCAGAAAGCCTTGGAGCTAAGCTCTCACAAACCGTCCAAAGTACTGATCTACAACAGGCCCAACATGGTGAGTCCCCCTGCATCACGTCTGTGTTATTTAGTGCATTTATGTGACTAATCATTAGTGATTTGAACCGTCTAACCAGCAAATTCCATATCTTTTATTTTTTTAAGAACTTAAAAAAAACTGGTTCATGGAAACAAGTTCAATCTCTTACCGTTGAACATCTGGAGAATTTAGCATTCATTATAAATACAATTTGTAAATAAAATGTGTCAGGAAAAAAAAATGCAAATGCGCAATAAAACCCAGAGCAGCTTTAAGTTTAACACTTTTAAAAACTTGTAAACGTTAACTATAAAACTAAAGGACCTGACGAACCGAAAAAAGCTCCAAAACTACCAAAATTTGGCACCTTTTTACGTTGTGACATCATCTTCGAAGGTCTTAAAAGTAACGAGCTCATTTTTAAAATGTAAGGAGTAGAAAGTACAGATATTTGTTTAAATAAGTAGGAGTGAAAGTAACAAGTGGCAACAAAATAAATCCTCAAGGACAGTACAGATACCAGAAAAACTACTTAAGTACAGTAACAAAGTATTTGTACTTTGTTATTTGTCACCTCTGCATAGCATAGATTGTTCATTGGAGATTTTATAGTGTAGAGTGGGCGTGTCTTAACTGCTTCAGCAGCCACGCCCATAATCAAGGTTTTTTTTTTTTTTTTTTTTTCCCCTCCTAGTGGCCGATCAGGAGAAAGCAGAGGTTTAGTTACTCTTTAAGTACAAGAAAAATAACTGATTTAGAAATATGCTTAAAAAGCTACTTAATTACAGTAACGTGAGTACTTGTAAACCATTACTTTCACCTCTGCCTCCAGGACAGGGTCTCACTGGGTCCTGAGCTGAGTCTGGACTGGGACGAGGAGATGGCCTCGGCTCGGCCCCATGACTGTGTCCCCCTGCCCTCCAACCACCCCCTGTACGTGCTCTACACATCTGGAACCACTGGGACACCCAAGGTACGACCAATCAGAGCCTCCATGTGACGCCGCCGCCGCATTAAGTGACCGCCTGTCCGTCCTCAGGGCGTGGAGCGAGACACGGCCGGCTACGCCGTCGTTCTGAACTGGAGCATGTCCAACGTTTACGGACTCAGGCCTGGAGACGTGAGCCAATCAAAATCCTCCTCTCAGACGTGGTTTGTTACACTGCTGATGCGTGTGCTCGTCTCGTCTCCGCTCGCTGCAGGTGTGGTGGGCGGCGTCCGACCTGGGCTGGGTGGTCGGCCATTCCTACATCTGCTACGGCCCCCTGCTCCATGGTAACAGCACCATTCTCTACGAGGTGCGTCCCCACAGGGGTCCAAGTACACAACCCGGGGGCCACATGCAGCTTCCCCCCAAATACACACACAAAATGACCCCAAAACACACAAAATTACAACAAAAATAAACAAAGCAAAAAATACACAAATTGACAGAAAAACACATAAAACAAAAAATATACAAAACGGTTACAAAAATCTAAAAAAGAACATCAAAAATACACAGCATGACCCAAAAAACAGTCACTACAAAAAATAGACAGAAAATAAAACAAAAACACACAAAATTACTACAAAAATAAATAAAACAAGAAATACACAAAACAGCAACAAAAATATAAAAAATGATAGAAGTCTATACAAAGCAAACAAAGAATGCACTAACATACACAAAACACACAAAATGACAACAAAAATAAACAACACAAAAAATAAACAAATTGACAGAAAATAACATAAAACAAAAAACACACAATACGGCAACAAAAATACACAAAACCACAAAAGAACACAAAATACACAAAATGACCCAAAATAAATAAATATATAAAAAAATATATGAAAGCAACAAAAATATAAAAAAGGACAACAAATGCACCAAAGAATGCACAAAATGACACAAATTGACAGAAAAATGCACACACACAATAAACAATAAATTTACAAAACTGCAACAAAAATACACAAAATGACAACAAAAACTAAAAATGACAGAAAAAAACACAAAACAACAAGAATACACAAAATGACAGCAAGAAACAGACAAAACGGCAAAGAAATCACAACAAAAAACACAAAATGACCAAAAACTACACAAAAAACCTAAATAAACCAAAATGACTGCAAAAACACACAAAACAACAACAGAAATACATGAAACAGCAACAAAACCACAGAAACTGAAGGAAACTCAAGCGTCTGTGATTATATGTTTGTGTGTCGAGTTAGTGCACATTTTACACATGCACACACACACACACACACACACACACACACCTTTATGAAATCCAAGCCTTTTTGGTGTGATGTAAGCATGTGCTCTTTGTAATTTAAAGGGAGTATTTCTCCATCCAGTACTCTATGTACTATTCCTTTGCTAACCTGTAACGTTGCCTTGCGTTGTGGTTGAAGGGTAAACCTGTAGGAACTCCAGATCCCGGCGCCTTCTTCCGCGTCTTGTCCGAGCACGGAGCTTCCTCCATGTTCACGGCTCCAACCGCCATCCGAGCTATTCGCCAGCAGGACCCGCACGCTGCCGTGGGAAAGAAATACTCTCTGTCCAAGTGAGTGAGTCAGACTTCCTACGAAGTGATCAAAACTAAAAACAGACATGGCGGACAATTCCTCAGCACTCACTCAGTGGTCAGACACTACTTTAATGGAGGGAGGAAATCAGGAGATGAGGCACACCTGAGTGGAGACAGGAGTGAGCCTAATCTGCTTGTAATGACATTTGAATCCGTAGGTCGGGGTAATCGTAATGATTTTTCTTCGCAGCTTGCGGACGTTGTTTGTGGCAGGAGAGCGGTGTGACGTGGAGACTCTGGACTGGGCCAAGAAGCACTTTGGGGTTCCGGTTCTGGATCACTGGTGGCAGACAGGTAGGAGTGAAGGGTTCTTCTAAAGGTTCCTGCTAACGGTCCTGTTTCCTCTCCGTCATCACTTATGGAGATGTTTGGATTAATTTTTTTCTTTCTTTTATTTTTGTCTACAACATAGAACACCACATAATAAGAACTGTTTTAACTGTAGTTTTGATTGTAGTTTTGAAGCAGCAGTTAGACTATTATACTATACTGTACTATACTGTTTCACTTTGATATAAGACGTACTTTGTCCAATCTTAATAGAATACATAGTCTCGGCTCGAGTCCCAACGCTTGGGTCGAGGCAGCCATCTTGGATTATTTATTAATCCAAGATGGCTTTATTATTTATTTATGGCTTGATTATTTATTTTAAGGTTCAATTACAATGAAATGCAATTATTGAGCCTGAAATAAATAACCAAATAAAAGTTAACCTTCCTCTTGTGTTAGCTTTCTGTTAGCATCTCTTATGCTAACGGGTCATAAACAGTTGTAAAATACATTAAAAACAAATATCTATCACCTAAGTTCTTTCTTATCTCTTGATTACCTTGTTAGGATTCCTAATCAATAAAAATATAGGTTTTCATATTTTTGGTGTGGGCGTCTGAGCCTTTTTTGTGTCAGTACACCCCTCGATTTCAATTTTTGTAAAATAGTAAAATGTGGGAAAACTTGATATTACATTTATCGTAATAATGATTAACTACATACTGTATGTGTGGAACTGTACATAGAACTGTAACATGGTTCCTCAGTTTTGTGTTAAATTATAATTAACATTTTTTATAGAATTTTCATGGCAATTACAATTAATAAGTCAATTATCTAAACTCAATTACAATTTAATAACGATTTTTACAGCAACAGATTTTTTAAATTACAATTACAATCACACCATAATTGTAATTACTTATCAATTACATGATTACTATTACAATTGACCCCAAACATTGGCACAAATTCTATTCAACTCCTGTGAATGACTAAAGTCGTTTGTGGTTCATTTTTCTTTCTTTTTGCTGTTTATAAATCTCCTCACTACGGCTGATGTCTAGACCAACGCTGGCGTGAGTACAATTTCAAAGGCTGTAACCTAGTTTTATTTTTAGAAATATGAGGTGTGAACAGCCTCTCTGCTTGTCAATCTCACTTCCTCTCACCGTGAACACGTCGTGACGCTCTTCGGGCTTCGGTGATTGGACTCCTGTTCCACTGTTTCCACCGGCGTTGTTTCTAAAGCCTTTTTGTTCTGATTGAATCATGAAAGGATGAAACTCTCCTGGAGCCTCCGCAGCAGCTCTGTCATCACCTCTCCGAGTGTTGGTGAACTTTGATGAATGTGCTGAGGTGTATTCCATAACGGAGGGTTAACAAACTCTGAGTCTATCCATAAACTCTGGGTCAACGTACCCCACGATTAGAAACTCTGGGTATCTGATTCCATTACAGCTGGTGTGAAGTGGGTTAATCAACCCTGAGTATGTAAACCTTGGGTTACTGACGTGCATGTGCACGATAAAAAGCCATCATCAATGGATCGACGGTTACACGAACTACCATGGTAACCACCCGGAAGAGCTTTTTAAATTGGGCTTTTTGCCTTTATTGGTCATAAATATGTTGTTACACATATATGAAATTTGTCCTCTGCATTTTAACCCATCTCTGAGAAGCAGTTGGATATATAGATATAGAGAGTGATTTATTCACCCTGATGCGTGAAATGAGCCGGTGTTTGAGGAATATGAGCCTGTTCTAAAGGTGTGTTCACACAGAACACCACTTTAGTGATAATAGTGGCTTAAATCACCCGTGATTAGTCTCGCTTTGTGGTCGCTTCATCACTTTATTGTTTCAGTGACGTGACTAGCAGAGAATCAGCATAGGAGCATAGGATGGCTGCATAGAGAGCCCTCCTGTTACACTGGATATAAAGACATTGACTGCCGCTTCATTTATCATTTATATTGATTTTTAATGTAATATTATCACCAGTCATCTCAACATCCAAAAATTATGTCATAAAAAAAAACTGAAGCGAGACGCGATCCCGCGACACATTGCTTCCAAGAGCGGTGTCATAATTCACTGCACCATCATAACTCCAAAGTTATGTGATCTATAGATCTATATAGATATAATTGCCATTCTCCACGGGTTTGTATCCAGGGAACTTTACTACTGACGTCAGCAGACGTTTTAATGCAGATCAACCTCTCAGTGACTTTCACTAAATGTCCTGCATCCACAATGTTATAAAGAAAACTACCGTTTGCACAAAAAAAAGTAAAGCAACACAACGTTAGTAAGGATGTGAGCACGTCTGTGGTGTGTGATGTCACTAATGTGTGTCAGAGAAGAGTGTCAAGTTACAGTAAAAAAAAAAGTGTTCCTTGAGAAATGGTGTTCAGGTGGGCGGAGCCAGGTAGAAACCCAGGGTTTCTTTGATAAAACCTGCCAGCAAGCAAGTTTAGTTCATGGACAATGTTGCCATGGTAACATACTCAGAGAAGAACATACCTCGCGTTCAGGAATGAGATACTCAGAGTTTCCCTCATTTGAGCCTGAACATACTCAGAGTTTGAACATAACCTGCTTTATGGAATACCACTCAGGAGCCCAATCTGAGGCCTTATTGTCGTAATAGCCTTGTTCTGTTGATGGAGGATTGATTGATGGACAAGAGAATGAATATGGAATCAATACGGTTGTCGGACTGTGGGAAAATCCATCGACCAAAGGAAATGCACTCTGCTCCGATGGCTGCTCCATTTAGCATCTATTAGGAGAATTTCCACCTCAGAGAATGTGATTTGGCATCAAGAGGTTGTTTGTTTTGAATATTTTCCACTTGAATCACCACTTTTCAATAAGTTTGTGTTGATTTTTAGCCTTTTATTCAGGAGTAACGTTGGTTTCTGATGCCAGATTAGTTAGAAGAACCTTCAGTTTACATTCAGTGTAGATCTGTTGACATAGAAGCAGTATTCCTGATTCCTCCTGTAGCATCTAAGGGTGCTTTCACACCAGTTTTGTCCTGGATTCAGTCCACAGTTCCAAATTAGAGTGGCCAAAAACAGAATATTGGCAGAAATGGAGGAAGGTGTGTTGGGGTAATGCAATGAAAAAAGTAGGACGATTTTGTTTAAACTGACAAATGATGGACATGACAAATCGTGAATGTGATTAAATTGGCAAAAATAAGCATGAAATATAAGGAAAAGAGGTTAAAAGTGACAATGATGGGTCAACATATGTGACATTTGATGAGAAAAGTGGTGGAAAGGGTTCATAGGTGCTGAAAATGTTTTGAAAAAAATGTTCAGAAAAGGCATTGAAATTTGATGGAGAATTGGCAAAAAATGCATTAAAAGGACCAATAATATGGCAAAAAGTGATGAAAATAGGTTAAAATATGGCAAGTTTGGTGTAGTTGTAGAAAAACGGTAAAAATTAAGGTTGAGAATAAATGCCCTAGAGGACTGAGATAAATCATTCGTAAAAAGGAGAAGTTCAACTTAAACCTCATTTTGTCCATGGCTTCAGTTATTTTTGCCCTCGTATATGAGGTTACACATCCTAAAAGTGAACATCAGTGCAGGAATGATGCACTTTGGGTCAGATTTAATGAGGATTTCATCAGGATGGAGAGTTTGATTGTTTCTGACGGAGCTTTGATGCAACATCGCGTTCATCCGTTGCCCTCTGGAGATGTTTGATGGCGGCTAATTCTCATGAATTTAAGATCCTGCATCAAACATCATACCAAAGGTCACATAAGTGTGGCTAAAATGCAGCGTTCACACGTTACAGAAACTGCATTACTTTTAAAGCTAGTAACTTTACCTTTAATGCATTCTTTTAATAGATTGGTGAACTAATTCATTTATGTCCACTTAAAAATACAGACAAATACCGAAAATACATGAATATACTAGAAAAGCACTCGGAGAGCGCAGACCTCCACCACGCACCTCATTTCCACCCATGCAGTTTCTGCCTAAAAAACTATAAAAATAACTTTAGAAATAATAAGAACGTTGCCATTTCAGTTGCAGGATTTTCATTCTATATCTTCCGTCGATTTTAAAAGGAACGCTTTAAGAAACTCCAACCAGACACTGAAGCTAATGATGATTTCAGGAAGGTTTTTTGGGCCTGTAATGAGTCTGATTATTACGGACAAAAACACATAGGAAATGTTTAAACAGACTTGGGAAAATCTGAGGCTGTGGTTTAGGTCTTTATATTTATAATGACACACAAAGGTTTGTCCGTCTTCCTTTCATCACATGAACCATGAAAAAGACAAAAGCAATCGAAACACACCCAAGACGACAACATACAGTATATACACAAAAATGACAGGATAGATAGAAAAATTTACAAAAGAACAACAAAATACACAAATGCACAACAAAAAAAAAAACACTAAAGGACCATTAAAATGACAAATTCACCTAAAAAACACACAAGATGACAACATTAAGTCAGTCACATCTCCTTTGAAATTGCGCCACACACAACGGCTAAATTTTCACCCGTCCAACACAAATTCATAATAATTCCAACAAAAATATATATCCTCATAGAAGAAGGGAAAAGATCCAACCTCTGTGCTACATTCCACAGCCCAGTAATGATCGTGATCTCGGTGTGTCGCTTTCTGCTGTCCAGTGTGGAGACAAACTCCTGCTCACTAATCACGCAGAAAATCTGGATCCGGATTGGCTGGTTACGTCTAACGTCTCTGCTATCATGCAGGTATCACATGAACTAGCTTCCCTACCACTACTACATTACCCATAAGCCACCGCGCTTAAAGGACTAGGCTCAGGCAAAGCTCACGTCCATCCACATCGTCATACTGTATCAACGAGTGGTATTTTCACATTTATGGTAAGCCAGAACATCATTAAATTTGAATCACATGTTCCTTTGTCCCGTTATCAACATTTCCTGAAAATCTCATCCAAATCCATTCATAACCATAAGTTATCTAGCTAACAGACAAATAAACGCAGTGTAAAACCTCAGCTCTTTGTTAAATAAAACAAAACAAAACAAAAAAATGAAGAAAGAATTAAACTATGAATAAAAAAAAAAACCAATTACATACTAAAATTAACCCGCGCTCATTTAGCGCAGACTTACGAAAACGGCCAATCGGATCCGTACGTCTCCACGGAGACACTGTTCCAAAACAAAAACGGTTTTCGGAAATGTGTGTGTGTGTGTGTGTGTGTGTGTGTGTGTGTGTGTGTGTGTGTGTGTGTGTGTGTGTGTGTGTGTGTGTGTGTGTGTGTGTGTGTGTGTGTGTGTGTGTGTGTGTGTGTGTGTGCGTGTGTGCGTGCGTGTGCGTGTGCGTGTGTGTGTGCGCGCGTGTGTGTGTACACGATACACATACATACATACAATGATGACATCACTGTTGAAGACGATGATGACGATGATGTTTAACAGGAGTTCCACAGTGTGGATGGGAACATAAATGGAATATATATCTATATATTTTCTTATGGTTGACAGAACATCACCAACATATAATCAGCTGTTCCTTGTCCCATTATCAACATTTCTTGAAAATGTAATCAAAATCCATTCATAACTTTTCAAGTTATCGTGTACACGCACACACGCACACACGCACACACGCACGCGCACACACACACACACACACACACACACACACACACACACACACACGCGCACACACGCACACACACACACACACACTCTTCCAAAAAACGTTTTTGTGTTTGAAAGTAATAAATGTATAAAGAAACAAATTAATAATTGAAAAACAATTAAATAGAAAAATAAATGAATAAAGAAACAAAATAATAAAAATAAATGAATAGACAAAAACAAATAATTAAAAAACAATTAAATAGAAAAAACTGAAGAAAGAACCAAACAATTAAAAGAACAATTCAATACAAAAGTAAATGTAGAAATAAACCAACTAATAATTAAAAACTATTAAATAGGAAAATAAATTATTAAAGAAACAAATTCATAAAATTCATAAATTAATGAATGACATACAGTATATAAAGAAATAAATAGAAAAATAAAGGGTAACGGGTATTTTTCTATAGAGCAAACATGATACTATAGTTCACTTAAAAAATAAATCATGAAAAACAATAAACAAATTGATAAATATGAAAATCTTACACATGCTTAAAAAAATAAATAAGAAATAAATATATGACTAGATGGACAAAGAGATTAGATATAGAGTTCTAAGCTTTTCTGTCTCGTTACTTTGTGTTTTTATCTTTTGATGCTAATCTGTAATAATAATAAAAAAAGATGAAATGAAACTGAGAAAACAAAGAGACGTGCTTGGGGGGCAGGGGGGGGTCAATCCATCACCGTCACCAATGACGACGCAGCCAAAATCTGCTGGAAATACAACACACACCTGTTGCTAAGCAACAACGGTGACTTCAGCAACCCTCCATCCCCCTCTAAACGCTTAAAATAGCAGTGAGATTATGATCAGGCTTCATCAGGGCAGAGGTTTGCTCGGTGGCATCAGGTGGTGCGAAGGCGGGGCCCACGTGCACGTTTGTTTAGGTCTGTGCACGTGTGACAGAGAGGCTGAAATAACATTACAGAGACACGAGAATGAGAGGAACATCAGTGTGTGGATGATTATTGTTTATGAGTGAGGATGCAGGAGGCATCTTGACAAATAATCCATCAAAACATTGAGAAAGTTCTAGAGATTACCTTCAAATCTTTAACGAACATTAAAAACCACTCAACCTTTAACATGTTCATCATATTTACACATTTTCAACCTTGTTGCTAATGTTTAGCTCATGCTAGGTTAATGCTAATGCAAATGCTCGGTTAATGCTATTGCTAGGCTAATGCTAGGTCAATGCTAATGTTAGACGAATGTTAATGCTACTGTAAATTAATTTTAATGCTAGATTATTGTTAATGTGAGGTTAATGCTAATGCTAGACTAATGCTATTGATAGGCTAATGCTAAAGCTAGGTTCATGGCTGCTAAAGCTCAGCAAATACTAATGCTAGGTAAGTGCTAATGTTAGTTGAATGTTGATGCTAAAGCTAGATTAATGTTAATGTATAAAGTTAGGTTAGTGCTAATTTTAGACGAACGCTAATGCTAGGCTAACGTTATTGTTAGGGTTAGTGCTATTGCTACAGTATGGTAGTGTTTGGTTAATGCTAGTGTTAATGCGAGGTTAGTGTTAATGCTAGGCTAAGGTTAGTTCTATGCTAATGTTATGTGGTTATGTCAAGGCTTGAGGGGCCGCAACATAAACAAGACACCACAGAGAAATCAAAGGTTTATCAAAAGTATTTATTAACAAAATTCTAAAAGTATCAACAGAACAAACTAAAAAGGGACTGGAGACCCTGGCCAAACTAAAGAAAAGTAGGGAGGACACTGGGCCAACCCTATACAGGGCCGTCGTCCCAGCGTCCACCCTCTAAACTACAAAAACATACAAAACACTAAACTACAGGAACACGAAAACAGGACTACCAGAAATCTCCAGTCCAAACTAAAACAACAAACTTACAAAGATGTCCAGTGGGGAGCTGAAGAACTCTCCCCACATGTCTGCTACTGGTCAGTTGTTGTGCCTCCCGCTTTCTGGTCCTCTCAGCCCTTCATAAGCTCCTCCTCCTTCTCTTACCTGATTACTGATGTGAGCCTGGTGTGTTAGGAGAGGAGAGGATGGGCAGGCTGAGAGGCCAGGAGGCACCAGCCGTAACATATGTTAATGCTAATGCTAGGTTAATGCTTATGTTAAGTTAATGCTAGATTAATGTTAATGCTAGGCTAATGCTATTGTTAGGATTAGTGCTATTACTATGCTACAGCAAAGTGAATGCTAATATCACTTTAAAGTATTATTTGCTCCATGGAGGAACATAAAGACCACGACACAGTATCAGCTGCAGCAGAAAGGACTGAGAGGCAGAGCTGCACTAACCTAGGTTAGTGTTAATGTTAGGTTAATGTTATGCTAATGTTAATGCTATTCTAATGTTATGCCAATGTTAATGTTAGGTTAATGCTATTGCTATGCTACTGCTAGATTAATGCTAATATTAGGTTAATGTTATTGCTTATGTTAGGTTAATGCTATAGTTATGCAAATGCTGATGCTAGGTTAGTGCTGGTGTTAGGTGAACGTTAATGCTAGGTCAATGCTGATGCTAGATTAATCTTAGGTTAATGCTAGGTTAATTCTAATGCTAGATTCATGTTAGGATAATGCTAATGCTATGTTCAATCTATTGCTATGCTACTGCTAGGTTATTGCTAATATTAGGTTAATGTTATTGCTAATGCTAGGTTAATGCTATAGTTATGCAAATGCTGATGCTAGGTTAGTGCTAGTGTTAGGTGAATGTTAATGCTAGGTCAATGCTAATGCTAGATTAATCTTAGGTTAATGCTAGGTTAATGTCAATGCTAGATTCATGCTAGGATAATGCTAATGCTATGTTAAATCTATTGCTATGCTACTGCTAGGTTATTGCTAATATTAGGTTAATGTTATTGCTAATGCTAGGTTAATGCTATAGTTATGCAAATGCTGATGCTAGGTTAGTGCTAGTGTTAGGTGAATGTTAATGCTAGGTCAATGCTAATGCTAGATTAATCTTAGGTTAATGCTAGGTTAATGCTAATGCTAGATTCATGTTAGGATAATGCTAATGCTATGTTAAATCTATTGCTATGCTACTGCTAGGTTATTGCTAATATTAGGTTACTGCTAGGTTAGTGCTAATGCTAGATTCATGTTAATTTTAGCTAATGTTAATGCTATGCTAATGCCATGTTAATGCTAAGCGAATGCAGTGCTAATGCACCTGCATACTCACTGGCCTTTTCTTAAAGAAATGCAAATATTCTAGTTAAACTTGTTTTTCTTCTCTGAATGTGGATTTTGGGTTTATTAGGGATTACCGATTACATAGTCAATAAAAAATGAGGCTTCTAAAGGGTAACTCTATCAAAAGATCATATACAATATAATAATAATAATGATTTTCTTTAAAAGTTCTTGTAGAGCAGCCAGGAGGAGGAAAACCGGCTCGTCTGTGAGAAACAGCGGCCGCAGTGTATGTCGTAGACCAAATCTGGTACCTCGGGTGGATGAAGTCTGTGATACTTCTAAGGGACCTTTCATTGCCTTTAAACAGTGTAAACAGTCCCCATGCTCGGGTCTAACTTTTGAGGCCTGATTTCAGCAGAATTTTCCAAGAGAACGGAATGGTTTTTATACTCGCGGATCATTTTTGTTAGAACAAAACCTGCTCCAGAACAAGTTATCCATTCAGTATAAGTTACCATGGTGATTTAACGTAGTAAAAGAGGGAGATTTTTGGTCATGTTGTTAATGTAATTTGTTTGTTGCTGATTTAAAATGTTTTTATTGCTGATTTTAATGTTCTGGTTGATTTTTAGGCTGTTGAATGTTTTCTGTTGCACTTTTTGATCATGTAAAGCACATTGAGTTTCCTTGTGTATGAAATGTTGTTTTGCCTAAGACCTCAGGTGAAGCTGTGAGTGAACAACAATAACAATAACAACATGTGTTTTACTTCATTTAATGATCAATGTTTAATTGTTTGGGACAAAAACTCAAGCTGATGAATAAACAGAAACATTTTTTTTTTTACAGGTGAAACTTAAAAACCAGATTTAATGAGAATCAAACACTCTCTGCAGTCACAGTCTGTGTAAGGGTTAGATGATATTTATTAATACTATGATATAATTGAATACATTATGATGTTAAAATGCCGGGTGCCACTTCCCTTTTGGGGAAGAAAAATGTTTTTAAAGATATCACAATTAAACTCCAATGAGCTAGGGTAGAGTTTGATCTCTCTATCTATTCTTTAATAACCAGAAAAAAATCATTAACTTTAACCAGACCAAGAATAAGGTTTACCATCTACTATAAAAAATTCAACAGTGCATAATAAAATCAGTGAAGCAGGTATTATACAGTATAACTAAAACACATGTGAGAGGTGAAGAAATTAATGATTAACTTTGAGCTCAAATTAAGATAATGAAAATTGGCTGTTGGATTTTTAAATCCCTCTAAACTTATACATATTATTGAATGAAGATTAAAAAGTATATACAGGTTAAATAAAGGAACCAAAATTAACACAAAGGAAAACACAGGTCAAATAAAGGAGCAAAATTAAAACCAATTGTGTTGATAACAGAATAAAATAAACAAAAGAACATTAACAGGTGTGTGTGCGTGCCTATAAAATCATTTCAGTTTGCAGAGTTCAGCACTTCCTCCATAACAACCAATAACATAAACTCCAGTGTGTAGAGGTTCAGTGAAGGTGGTGATGACTCTGTGGAGGAGAGTCATTGTTTCAGAGACGCTGTAGAAGGACAGAATACCTGCTGTGTGATCCACGTACACTCCTATTCTGGAGGACTGAGGACCTGAGACTGGAGACTTGATGCTGTTGTGATAAAATGTGTAACTGTTTGGAGAACATAATAACACCCATGATTTATCATTAAATCCAAATAAACATTCCTTCCCTTCCCCTGCTCTGCTGATACTCTTGTATGTGACTGATACACAAACTCCTCTCCCTCTCCACTCCACCTCCCAGTAACAACGACCAGTCAGACTCTCTCTGCTCAGGACATGATGCCAAAAAGTGAACCTGTCTGGATGATCAGGATGAGGCTGATCTACAAACATTTTTGTTACTTTCCTGTTTCCTTCTGATAATCTGAGTTTTCTATGAGCTGTGTTTGGATCCAGAGTGATTTCCTGTGAATACTTTAAGAATCCAGCTCTGGTCATTAGTGATAGTATATCATCCACTCTCTCCACAGTCTGACAGACTTTGTTCCAGTCCTCCATCAGGACTTTGTGGAGATGTTCTCTGAGCTCTAACACAACTTCTGTCACCTCCTCAAAGCAGCTTCCAGGACCTCTGTGGATGATGGAGGAGTGTGTGGACACACTGAGCGCTGACAGGGAGCTGTAGCTGAGGACAAACTGGATGTGATCCTCAGTGTGGGAGAGCTGCTGCAGCTCAGCGTCTCTCTTCTTCAGCTCACTGATCTCCTGCTTCAGCTTCTCCTGAAGTGCTCGGACTGCACTCACTTCAGTCTGCTGCTTGGATCGGACCTCCTTCTCCAGCTCAGAGCTTCTTTGGTGGAGGAGACGGATCAGCTCAGTGAACATCTGCTCACTGTGCTCCACTGTCTGATCAGCAGAGAGGTTAATGGTCTTCTCTTTCTCTTTTAGCAGCTCCACATCTTTCTCTCTGTCCTGGATGTTCTTGTGGATGTCAGCTAGACTCTCCTGCAGCTCTCTCTGTTTCTCAGTCTTTTCTGTTGCAGCTGAAACTGTGTTGTGGTCTTTATGTTCCTCCATGAAGCAGATAATACAGATACACTGCTGATCAGTGCGGCAGAACATCTTCATCACCTCATCATGACGACAACAGATCTTCTCCTGGATCTTCTTGGACGGATCCACCAGTTTGTGTCTTTTTAATGCAGCAGATTCATGATGAGGCTGAAGGTGTTTTTCACAATAAGAGGCCACACAGTTCAAACAGGACTTGGAGGCTTTCAGTTTCCTCTCAGTGCAAACATCACAGGTCACGTCTTCAGCTGCAGCAAGTCTTTGATCATCAGGATCATTATGAAGTCTGTTCTTCTTCAGCTCCTCCACTAACTCTGCTAACATGTTTTTCCCCAGCTCAGGTCTCTTTTTTAACCTTTTTCTGCACTGAGGACAACTATAGGTCTGCTTCTCCTCCTCTGCATCCCAGTGTTTGCTGATACACGTTCTGCAGTAGCTGTGTCCACAGGAAGTGGTCACCGGCTCCTTCAGAAGGTCCACACAAATGGGACAGGAAAAGGTTTCTGTCTGTAGCTCAGCTCCTTGCTGCTCCATTTCAGCAGTCTGTCACTGTCACTCCCTGAAACCAGACTGAGTGCAGAGTTACTTTACAGCATGTGTCAGCGCTCAGCACTTCCTGGTTACACCCACGCACACACTGCAGGTCTGAGGGAGGAACAAAGACAAAGGTTACAGGGAAAAGAGATAAAGAAGGACTGTCCAAAATGGTGATGAAGCATGTGCAAGCAGACTCGAAGATATATATATATATATATATATATATATATATATATATATATATATATATTAGTATACAGATATACAGTGGGGCACAAAATTATTTGACAGCCACTGATATTGAAAAAATCCAGGAAATCACATTGTATGATTTCTAAAGAATGAATTTGTAAATTCTTGCATAAAATAAGTATTTGGCACCCACAAACAAGCAAGATATATTGTCTCACAGACCGGTTGCTTCTACTTTAAGAAGCTCCTCTACTTGTTACCTGTATGAATGACACCTGTTTGAACTCGTTATCTGTATAGAAGACACCTGTCCACACCTTCAAACAGTCAGACTCCACCTCCACTATGGCCAAGACCAGAGAGCTGTCTAAGAACACCAGGGACAAAATTGTAGACCTGCACAAGACTGGGATGAGCCAATCTACAATAGACAAACAGCTTGGTGAGGAGAGATCAGCTGTTGGAGCAGTTATTATGAAATGGAAAAATACAAGATTGCTGACAATCTCCCCTGGTCTGGGGCTCTATGCAAGATCTCACTCTGGGGTACAAATGATCTTGAGAATGGTGAGGGATCAGGTCAGAACTACACGGGGGGACTGGTCAATGACCTGAAGAGAGCCCCAGTAACAAAGGACACTATTAATAACATACTACGTCATCATGGATTAAAATCTGCAGTGCTCGAAAGGTCCCCCTGTTTAAACCAGCATATGTCCAGACCCGTCTATAGTTTGCCAGTGAACATCTGGATGATCTAGAGGAGGACTAGAATAATGTCATGTGGTCCTATGAGACCAAAAGAGAACTTTTTGGTATAAACGCCACTCGCCGTGCTTGGAGGGGTAAGAATGCTGAGTTGCATCCCAAGAACACCATACCCACTGTGAAGCATGGGGGTGGAAACATAATGCTTTGGTGCTGCTTTTCTGCAAAGGGGACAGGACGACTGATCCGTATTAAGGAACAGATGAACCCCCCCCCTTCGGGCAATGAAGGAGTGGCTCCATAAAAAGCATTTCAAGCTCCTGGAGTGGCCTAGCCAGTCTCCAGACCTCAACCCAATCAAACGTCTGTGGAGAGAGTTAAAAGTCCGTGTTGCCCAGCAACAGCCCCAAAAACATCACAGCACTGTGTGCAAACCTGGTGAAAACCTACAGGAAGCGTTTGACTTCTGTCATTGCCAACCAAGGTTACATTACAAAGTATTGAGTTGACCTTTCGTTATTGACCAAATATTTATTTTTTGCACCATTATACAAATGAGTTCTTTAAAAGTCACATTCAAGACATTCTGTCCCACATTTGAAGCATACCTATGATGAAAATTACAGACTTCTCTCATCATTTTAAGTGGGACAACTTGCACAATCGATGGCTGTCAAATACTTATTTTCCCCACTGTATACATATATTTTATTGTTTTTTTTTTTTCAATGTAAGGTGACCTTGAGAGGTTTTGGAAGGTGCCTGAGAAATAAAAGGTATTATTATTATTACCAGTACAGTGCCCGTCGGAAGTATGTATTCATGTGGGAGCTTAAGTACAGTTGTCAATTATGGCCAAATGAGTATGTGTTTGAAGGTTGGATGTACAAAGAGGTGTACATACTCTGTACTCCGTAGTGTTATAAAGGGGTTTATTTGCGTGTGCGATTTCCTGGTTTAATTCTATGGGACATGTGCATAACGATTTGATAAATAAAGTTTCTACCTAAACTGCCGCATTGGTACAATCTGGTAAAAGACAATTTATTTAGCATTTAACATTTCTTAGTGCAGGGGTGATTATCGTGTGTGCGTGTGTTTTATTATGGTTAGTGCTGTTTATTGTAGGTGTTAAGGTGCTGTCAAAATGCCCCGCGTGATGAAAGCGTTTTCCCCCGTGAGCTGCTTTACAGTGAACTCTGACGGCTCCCGCCAGGCCCCGTGGGCTTGGCCCCCTAATTATCTGAACGCATTTGCAATTCAATTACAATTACACCTGCAAGAGATTTTTAAAAGTACATTTACGATTATAATTACAACATAATTTAATTTAATGATCAATTACATGATTACAATTATAATTGACCCCAACCCTGATATGTTTTGTATAAAGTATATGTTTATGGAGCTTTCATTGGTGTTTCCTTTGGTTCAGAGGCCTCAGTAGAGCAGGCCTGTGTTTCCTGATGAAATCGTCTGTCGAGCAGGTGGATGAGTGAAGTCAGCGGGCCTGCTGAGCTTTCCTTTGATGTAATCGCAGCCTAGCCTGTGGGAGCTGTCAGAGTTCACTGTAAAGCAGCTCACGGGGGAAACCGCTTTGATCACAGCTGGGATTTTAAAGGTTTTAACTCACTGTTGATACAAAACTACCTTATGTTTAACCGACCCTTATGTTATGTCTCCTCAGAAACAGGCTCAGCCATCACCTCCACCTGTGTCGGGCTGGGGAACTCACTATCGCCCCCAGCAGGTCAGGCTGGGAGAGCTGTTCCAGGTTATAATGGTAAGAGTCTCTCAAAATGATCACAACGATTCATATTATGACTGATTTCTATGTGTTGTCCTTTCCTGATGAGGACTTTTGGCTCCGGGTCATTTTCTGTCATTTCACAAAAAATTAACCACGCATTTCAGTCTAAAAAAAAAGTCAGAATTTTTTACCAATTGATCCGTGATTATCCAATATGCACACAGTATTTTTTTATTTAATAGGTTGAATCTTTTTTGAGATATAGACAATTTAGTGAGGGGGGTACGTATACCAGATAGGATGTATAGCAGATCTTTTTGTGTATTCTGAGAGAGTAGGTGGAGCTTTATTACTATACCACATTTCAGTTTCCTATGTGATGTAGTTCCTCACTAAATTGTCCATATCTTCAAAAGTATTCATCAGATTAAACTGAAAATTCACAGTGTGCCTATTGAATTATTAGGGAACAATTGGTGAAAATTTCAGAATTGTTCGAGACCAAAGTGAGTGGGATGTCCTGAAAATGTGTTGAAATGACATGGAATGACCCTTCCAAAACATTTTTTCATTTAATGCAATAAAAGTTTTATTACCTTATTATAAAGTTCTAAAAGTGCTTTAATCATCCAAAACTGGATTTATACAAACATCACATTCAGTTTATTTTAACCTATTAACCTTTTCAGTGAGAGAAACATACTTTTTCTACGAATGAAGGTTACGCCGAGTAGCTAAAGCTAAGCTAACTAACTTATTAAAGTAGTCTGACATTTAAAATATAACAGATATTCATAGTTTTACTTGTTTAGTTGAACATTTTGCTAAACCTAAGATACATGAATATGAGGATATGTACAGTAAGTTGGTCGCCAGGTTTCTGATATTTTAATGTTTATTGCTTTGCTGTGACGGACAACTAAAACCAACTAACGGTGACATCACTGCCCCCTACAGCACTGGAAGACCAATGCAGGATATTAGCCGTAAATACATGGAATATTACTTACTTTGTTTTCTATATGTTTTTAGGTAAATGCTCATTTATTATGGAACTCTAAGCCTTTAAGTAAGCGAAAGAAGACTTTAATAAACTAACAATTGGCCGAGGAGCTGAAAATAAGCTGCACGCACTCATTAAAGCAGTCAGTCGGTTAACATCTTATCATTTTGTGTGTTTTGTTGACAAATTTGCTATGCTGGTGTTGTGCAGTAGCTTGATGCCTTGTCAGCTAGTGACCACATACAGTATATGTGGTCATAAATGTCTGAAACACTTAAACTGCTGGGTATTAGCTGTAGATAACTGAATAATACTTTGATTTATATTTTTTATTTTTTGTTTTCTTGCTAATGGGGCGTCGAATGTAAAAACCCGTTCACTGTTTCATAGCTGACATAATATAAAAATTTAGCTCACTTTCCCCATGTTTAACTCAATTTTTAATGTAAAACAGCATGTTCTATATCATTGTTAAAAATGTGTACACATGAAAAATAAAGTTAAATCTAAGTTCTAAATGTTAAATTTGAATCTAAATGTTAAATCTATATCTAAATGTTAAATCTAAATGTTAAATTTGAATCTAAATGTTAAATTTGAATCTAAATGTTAAATTTGAATCTAAATGTTAAATCCATCCATCCATCCATCCATCTTCTCCCGCTTAGCCGTTTCCGGGTCGCGGGGGCAGCATCCTCAGTAGGGAGGCCCAGACTTCCCTCTCCCCGGCCACTTCCTCCAGCTCTTCCGGGGGGGACCCCGAGACATTCCCAGGCCAGCCGAGAGACATAGTCTCTCCAGCGTGTCCTGGGTCTTCCCCGGGGCCTCCTTCCGGAGGAAGGGACCCTGATGCCCCCTGAACGCCTCCCTAGTGAGGCGTTCAGGGGGCATCAGGGTGTCGTTCTCCATGGCCTCACCAAACTCCTCCCATGTCCGGGCTTTTGCCTCGGCGACCGCCGTGGCTGCACTTCGCTTGTTAAATTTAAATCTTAATGTTAAATCTAAATGTAGATGTTGAATTGGTCGACAAGTGTAAAGCTAAACGTTTAGAAATTGTACAAAGTGGGCAGGTCACCTCACATCGCCCACTAACAAAAGTGAGTTGATGTACAGCAATACTTAGCGTTACTGTGAGTGAGTCTATGTCTGTTAAACTGTCTGAGGGCACTGGTCCACACATTTCCTTGGCTGATGTGCAGCCCGTACACCACTCATTACCGCTTTTTTGAGGTTGAAATGATCCCACCATGTCTCTGCCTGTTTTCCTCTTCTCACTCACTAAGCCACAATCGGTGGTGTGGGCGGGGCCTCGTCATTGACAGGCACTGACCTGCCCACTTTGTATGATTTTTAAACATTTAGCTTTAGACTTGACAACTGATTTAATGTTTAGGTTTAGATTTAACATTTCGATTCAAATTTAACATTAAAATTTAGATTTAACATTTTGATTCAAATTTAACATTTCGATTATGGTTTAATGTTTAGATTCCAATTTAACATTAATATTTAGATTCAGATTTAACATGTAAATTTAACGTTTAGATTCAAATTTAGCATTTATATTTAGATTGAATATTTAGATTCAAATTTAACGTTTTGATTTTGGTTTAACGTTTAGATTCCAATTTAACATTAATATTTAGATTCAAATTTAGCATTTAGATTTAGAAGTCAATTTAACATTTAGATGTAAATTTAATATTTAGATGTACATCTAATATTTAGATTTAGATGTACATTTTACATTTAGACTTAATTTAACATTTAGATGTAAATTTTACATTTAGACTTACATTTAACATTTACATTTAACATTTAGCATTTACATTTACATTTACATTTACATTTAACATTTAACATTTAGAGTAGATTTATTTTTCATGTGTACACATTTATATGTATCAACATGCTGTTTTACCTGCATTTCTGTTGCAAATGAAATAAAAATAATCTAAATGTTTAAAATATGTCGGTTGTTCACCCCCACACTTTGTTTCTCACTCTGTCTACTGATGATTCTTTGCTTAATATAAAATATGTGTTTCTCTGCCTTTGCATCAGTCACAGTGATCGATGATGACATGCAGGAGGTGAAGCCGAGAACTCTGGGAAATATCGTTGTGAGGTAAAACCTTCTGTGTCTATATTTCATCCATCACACTTTCTACGTGTTTTTCCTTTTTATTGACAGGATCATAACAGGTCGAGTTTAATACTTTTCATGTGATTTTTTTTTTTTTTGCCAACTAAGCGTTACTATAACTTCAATATCCTTTCGCAATTGTCTTATCTTGCGTCCTTATCATCGCGTTCCCAGTGAATTTACTTCTACTAAACACAGAGTGGGTCATAAACGCACAGAAACAGGTGCAAATTCAGCTCAAACAATCCCATAAAACACTCCCTGACCCTGACAACAGGCCACGCCCACAACCTCCATCACGTACCATTTTATGAAAGAAAAAGTACTTTTAAAGGTTTAAATCATAATTTTACACCCATTGAAGTATGGAAATGATTTAATGTTAAACTTAAACTATGAATTAAATAAACTTAAAATACTTTTTATAAAATGAAAAGATTACAAAATAAATTCTGATGACCTCATCACTCTAGAGATATGTACTATATATATATATATGATTTGGACGTAGATACTGTTAAATCTAAATGTTAAATGTAAATCTAAATGTTAAATCCAAATCTAAATGTAAATCTAAAAGCTAACTCTAAATGTTAAATCTAAATCTAAATGTCAAATGTATAAATCCAGTATAATAAAATCTAATAATTTAATATTATTTTGTATTTGTTTGTTTACTGATGTATTTTTGAATGAAAATCATATTTGTTTATTCGATGTCACCGTTTTATCAATGACACAATATATTTTTCAATGACAATTTTCTCTTTTGATCACAGTTTTTTATGCTTACTTGTGGTTTTTTACGATAAACCTTATGTCACCTTTCCTTTGCATATTATTTATTAATTAGATTTATTTTATTCAGTGCAAACATTGTATTTTTGATGCCAGTTATTAATTTCAATGCCAAAAGTTTTTTTTTTCAGTTTTCTTTTTTGATGCTGAGTATTAAAGTCATTGTTCTGGCTCCATAAAATAATTACAATCATTATTATAATAACATTATTATGATTATTGTTTCCACATATAATTAAATTTGCATTGAATTATAAATGTCTAGGTTTTTTTTTTAATTTCAATGTGAAATAATGTCATTTTAGGTTCTATTTGAGCCCATTTAGATTTAAGAATATAATATCTGCCCACTATAATAATCAGATTCATCATAATGTTTTAATTTATTATCTATATTTTCTCCACACTAAAATAGAGTTGTGGCCTTTTCTA
The DNA here is from genome assembly GCF_900634775.1 of Gouania willdenowi. Taxonomy (NCBI): domain Eukaryota; kingdom Metazoa; phylum Chordata; class Actinopteri; order Blenniiformes; family Gobiesocidae; genus Gouania; species Gouania willdenowi. Next base: position 3,410,825 of record NC_041049.1, read on the forward strand.
TTTTTAAAATCTATCCTTACTTTATTGTTCTGTATGTTTATGTTTTATTAAATATATTTTCCTCATCCATCCACAAACATTGAAAGAAGACGTGAGTTATTGATTCTGGGAACAAGTTATAAAAGGTGTGATTATAATCTCAGAGTTAAATCTATTTAAATACAGGTTGGCTTTTTGTAAGATATTATGATTAATATAGAACTTTAATGTTACTACCTTCATTTTTATTGTACAGGCAGAATTTAGAGGTTTCACTAATGACAGATTGTCAAAGATTGTGTTTCATTTATAATGAAAAGGAATGTGTGTAAAAAAATACACACTTTAAACCACTTTAGTACAAAAGACATGTGACACATCACTGCCCTCTAGTGTTGGTAGTGATAGAACCACACTGCTGCATTTTAATGTTGTTTCATTTGTTTATTTACCTGATGTTCACTTAGACTGCGTCTGAATATTCCCTCCTATCTCTTTTCCTATCCACTTTTCCTTAACCTCAGAAAGTGTTTAATTGGCGGCCATGATAAGGAGCGTTCTAATTCTCTCCAAGCTAAGGAGGCAAAGGAGGCTCAATGCTTCCCTTATAACCTCCTTTAGCCTAGGAAACACTGATGCATCCTTTACCAAAGGAGACCAGATAATGCTGACCCACAATTCATTGCGGTGACAACATTTAAAGGGGCCCGCTCATCAGAGTGTTCACGGAAACTCACGATGACTGACGAGGAATGGATATCATGTAAATTACCGATGCAATAATATGCCTTGAACAACTTTAAATAACCAAAAACCCATATTTTATGATACGCAGACATATTATCAGATTATAACTGACATAAAACAGACACTCTGTGGTTCAACAAAAAGGGATCAGAGACATTTTTAGCCACATTATGTTTTCAACATATTTAATATTAGTGAGGTGAGTGTGAGCAACCATTCTCAATGTGACGTTCTTTTAGTTTCACTTTTGTTCCTCGTAGCCATGGTAACCTCTTTTCCTTTGATTGATATTCAAACCTTGTGAATTATCAGATTATATCAGCAGAAAGTGTTATAAATGTGCTTTTAGTTCATTTTCAGAAATGTGTAGTTTTTTTCACCACGGCAGACGTTACTAATCTTCACCATCGTCTGATTATTACGTCACATAGTGGAAGTGCGTCTTATTTGTTTTGTCCACTTTTGTAGTCATTTGTGAGTACATTTGTTGTAAATATGTGTATTTTGTTGCTTTTCTGTCATTTTGCCTATATTTGTTGTCTTTTTGTGTCTCTTGGTTTTATTTTGAGTGGTTTTGTTTGCGTCTTCTCATATTTATCCTTCATTTTGTGTATTTTTGTAATTTTGCGTGTACACACACACACACACGCACACACACACACACACACATCTCAAAACACGCCCTCATCACACATAAAGTATTTATAATAAAAATATACTAAATGAGTAAATTAGAAAACTACCCAAAACAACAACAGAAATGCACAAAAATAAGCAAAAAGGCTCCCAAAACACACAAAATGACTCCAAAAAACATATATTACAGAAAAATACACCAAACAACAACAAAAATATGAAAATGAGTCAAAATACACAAAACAAAATATTTATACATACATGCACAAAATGACAACAGAAATGCACAAAACTACACTAAAACGATACAAAAATACACAAAATGACTCCAGAATCACTACAATGGCAACAAAAAACAATAATTATACAAAAAATGCACAAAAACACAACAGGAAGATACAAAAATACACATAATGATTCCAAAAAACTAAAATAGAAAAAAAAATACACCAAATAAAAAAATATATAAATGAGTAAAAAACAAACACATTTATTATGCACATGTCACATAAAATTAAAGCAGGGAAATCACACACACTATTTTACTTTTCACCTACAAATAAACCCCTTTAGAACACAGAGTACAGAGTATGTACACCTCTTTGTACATCCTACCTTAAAACACATATTCATATGACCATAATTGACAATTCTACTTAAGCTCCTCCCACTATATGAATACATACTTCCGACAGGCACTGTACTAGTTTTGTAAATAAGTGGACTGAAACACTTTTCAGTGTTTGCTGAATAGATTTATTTCTATAGTTTTTATCATTTATGTCATTTTGTGTATTTTTTTATTGTTTGTCTGTTTTTTCATCATTCAGTATTTTTCTCTTATTTTTTGTGTTTCTTATTTAGTTGTTTTGTGTGTTTCTCTGTCATTCTTGTGTATTTTGTAGTGAACGTGTGTATTTCTCTCTTATTTAGTGTCATTTTTGTCGTTTTGCGTGTTGCTGGTAATGCTAAGTATTTTTCTGGTTATCATTTTGTGTAATTTGTTGTTGTTTGTCTGTTTTTTTATTGGTATATTCAGTGTTAATTTTCCTCTCTCTCTTTCTCGTCAGTACCCCCTGTAGCGCCATTGCGTGGCCCTGGGGCTACACGTACCCCCATTTGAGAAACACGAGTATAAATAAATAGGTTCCTTTAAATGTTGTCACCGCAATGAATTGTGGGTCATCATTATGTGGTTTCCTTTGGTAAAGGATGCATTAGTGTTTCCTAGGCTAAAGGAGGTTATAAAGGAACCATTGAGCCTTCTTTCCTTAGCTTAAAGAGAATTGGAATGCTCCTTATTGATTAAACACTTCCAGGGTTAAGGAAAAGTGGATAGGAAAGGAATTAGGATTCAGGTTTGGCAGTTCTTGAGTGTTTTTCTGCTGTTATGATGATGATTTAATAGAGTTTGTTTCCTGGCTCTGTGCGCAGGCTGCCGTTGCCTCCCGGTGCTGCTCTGTCTCTGTGGAAAAACCGCGATCTCTTCAAGAAACTCTACTTCACAAAGTTCCCGGTGCGTTTTTATTTATTTATTTAATTGACAAAATATATACACAAAAGTACAGAAGTGTTCAGGATAAAAGACAGTTTCATATCTCTAATAGAGCTCAAGGATGAATAAATCTCAGATGATAAAATTTTTTGACTTTGGGGCTTAAATGTTTTTCAATATATTTCAAATAAGATAATAATACGGCTTTAAAAACAATATTTTGTCGTTGGTTTGCAAGTTTGCTACATTAAATATTAGAGGTGAAAGTAATGGATTACAAGTACTCACATTACTATAATGGAGTTGCTTCTATGGGCACTTTTTTAAATCAGTAATTTCATTTACTTGTACTTTGTGACCAAAAGTGACATTTTGCCTCTCAATATTCCAGTCATTTCTAAGGCTAGCTGTATAATATTTTACCACTATTGTTTTTATTAGTGTGTATTAGAAGTATATAGAAAAGGAGATACAGTATATTATACATCATACTAACACTTAATAACCTTGTGACCATATTTGTTGCATTGACTACCTTTTTCATACACTGTAATCATGATGTATCATAATGATTTTTCAATTAACACATAATATATCTAAGGTAAATTATGTTTTAGGTGTAATGACCGCCTATACCAACCTATTGGTTGGAATGACAACCTAACATATTATATGATCCCAAAATCCAATTGTTGGATGAATTGATCTGTATTCACAGGTTAAAGTGAAATATGAACATTTAGTCCCAAACACCCCAAAAAATGTAATGTAATCTTATCCTTTTCCAGATGTACAGTATAATGTGTATTTTTTAATGCTGTTCTGTCAATTTTAAGAATCAAACTTTAACTTTAACCAGGAGCTGCTGTTAGCCACGCCTTCTGCTGGTGGCCAATGAGAGACGAGATCTTATTTCTAACACACTTTGCTCCATGTTCTCTGAAGCTCTGATTGAACGTTGACTCATTGAATTTGATATGCCACGTGTGCTTAGGAATCGACAATACAGTCAATCAGATAAAGTTGCTTTGCTTTGAAACAGGATTTGTGTTTGCAGAGTCAGCAATATTTGGCTCAGGTAGATGGAGAAAGTGATGCAGCAAA